>NC_133620.1:334488672-334556172 GCF_048593235.1 Sminthopsis crassicaudata
TGATTCCAGTGTCAGTATGACATCGAGCTGCCTCTCCTATTTACACTTTTTTGTTTATTTTATGCTTGTAATCTCATTCTAGGAAGATTCCAGTGTGAAAGATCCCTCTACTCACAAATTTGCAACTTAAAGTCTTAGAATTATTTAGGGTCCAGCTTCTTAAACCATGAATTGTGACCCTATATGGAGTCTCATAACTGAATGTGGGGGTCACAAAATTATGAGTATTATCAGTTTATGTTTAATTTGCACAACATAAGAAATTTTCTGCAGAAAAGGGATTGCAAGTAGAAAAAGTTTAAGGATTGATTTAGGGCACTAAGAGGTCAGTGGCTTATCCAAACTCCTAGAGCTAGTATTGATCAGAAGTATGACAAGTCTAAGTTACTGATTGTGAGGTCAGCCCTCTAACTGCCCAAAGGGCCCCCTGAGCAATCATACAAGCCAAAGAGATGATATGATTATAATATTTTTAAGCTAGAAAAGACATTAAAGAATTTTTTTTACTATAAATCTTCACATTTTACAAAGAAGCAAACTAAAGGAAAATGGCAGAGAAGAGATTTAAATCCATGTCATGAGAATCATAGAATCAGTGTTGAAGGGAATAACAGTACATAAAATGTCAGAAGATACTCTAGAGGTAATTCAGTGTGAGTCATTCTTGATGTATTTTTTTCTATTTAAAAAAAATTCCAAATGTAACAAACATTTAATAAAATGAGCATTTCCATATACATAAAACAAAAAGGAAAGAGTTGTACATGAAAACTGCAAATCTCTTATATTCAGCTTGCTTTTCTTTTCACATATATAATCAATTCAACATGTTATTTTCAAAGTTGTCCTGCTTGTGTGTGATTCCTTCTGGCCTTCCTTCTGTTCTCCTCTGTGCTTTTCTCCAGTGGATTCCCTTTCCCATTCCCCCTCTCAGCTTTCCAGGCCCCCTTTTTGTTATTGCTTTCTCCCCATTCCAAGGTAAACTCCATTAGGATATTGATTAAGAAACTGTGTTGCTTGTCTATACTTATATTTCTAGTACTTCCTACAATGCCTGGCACATAGTAACTGTTTAATTAATGCTTTATCTACTCCAAAAATATGTTTCAATGACAGTTTTTCCTTCTTTTGATTTTTTTTTTTTGCAATCTTATCCTAGATCCCTTCTCCCTTTCCACAAGCCCACTTGCTACCTCTCAACATAGAAAAGAAAAACAAACCTTTGTAACAAATCTGCATAATCAAGCTAAACAAATTCCCACCTTGGCCACATCTGAAAATGTATTTCCCCTTCTGCACCCTGAATCTGTCACCTCTCTCCCTCAGGAGATGGGAATACACTTCATTATCAGTCTTCTGGAACGGTGATTGGTCATTGCATCAGTCCTGTCAAGTTTTTTGAAGCTATTTGTCTGAACGATGTTCCAAAGCCCTTATTTTACAAAGGAGGAAGCTAAGAATTACAGAGGAGAAATGACTTGCCCACAATGCATAGCATGGTGACAACATCAAAGAATTGAGCAAGAAAAATTTGCCACATAGATACCCGGGGAGAAGGAAATTGGAGCACCAGAAACAAAAGATTTCCCTTATTAGGCACTTCTGAGCTCCTCGCTCCCAGCTCAGGGACAGCTGCTGCACTGCATAGTACTTCTTTTAAACTAAGCACCAACTTTCTTACCACACTAACCTCAAACAACAGGTTATAAGATTTTAGAAGTGACTTCAAGACCATCAGATCCAATCTCTTTGTTTTTCAGATTGGAAACAGGTAAAAAAGAACAGGTAAGGAACTTGCCCAGGTTCATACAATTTGGTCAACCAGAGGCTTGGACATCAAACAGGAGAGCTTCTCACCCCCAGTCCAGCCCCATTTTCACTTTAGCCAAACTACCCAAATCTGTCTGAAAAACAAATAGAAATTGTCAACTCTAACAAGTGTCTAACAAGAGCCTTCATTAATCTTGATTCACCATTTGCTTCCATCAGAGAAAATGTCTCCTGTCTACTGGTGTCCCCTTTCCTTTCATGTCCCCTTGAAATAGAATTAGAGCAATCCAAAAAGAACATTAGTTTCTTTCTAAGTTTCCTTTCCCCATTTATCATGTCAAAGCCAGAATCAAATTGTTTCATCTTGAGAGTTAAGGGATTTTCTTATTAGGGAAAGAAAAAGAAAAGAAGAACTGGTGGAGGACTGAATCCTGCTACCCTACCTGAGCTAAAATCATTGGGGGCAGCCCATAAAAGATCAGGGTAGTTAACATCATATTCCACTCAATTCATGGCTTTTGTCCAAACTTGGCCAAAGCAAGTTAAAAGATCAAATAAGTGTAACTGTGTTGGGAAAAAGTGCAAGGGTTAAGGGGGGGACTCCTGAGGAGGTGCAAAACAAATTAATAAATTTGATGATGACTATAAATAAATGCAAATTAGCACCTGCCCTGATCAGAGCTTTTTTTTTTGGGGGGGGGGGGGGGAAGGGAAATGATACTAACTGCAGTTAGGATTCCCCTTCATATTATTATATGCTGTCCTTAACCTGTCTGAACAGATTCTCTCTTCCATCATCACACTTTCTGAGGACTTATTGGAAAGGATACAGGATACAGCTAACTGCAGTGCAAGGTATCAATGCTATCATTTTCCAAGCACTTACACCTATCACCTTATTTGATCCCTGTTGTCAGTAAAGAAATTATTGTTGCTATTGCTCACTCATGCCTGACTCCTCAGGGATTTTCTTGCCCCTTTCTTGGAGGAGTTTGCCATTTCTTTCTCTAGCTCATCTTCAGATGAGGAAACTGAGACAAACAAGATTAAATCACTTGCCCAAGGGTCACACAGCTATTAAGTGTCTTAGAGCACATTTGAATTCAGGTCTTCCTGATTCCAAGCCCAGCTTTCTGTCCACTGTGCCACCTAGTTACCCAGTAAAGTAATTATAGTGCATCCAATTTAGTAATAAGGAAACTGAAACCCAGAGAAATTTGAGTACCAGAATCACGCAACTAGTAATAACAAAGCTCAAGAACTCGAGCTCCTGACTCCTAAGTCAGTGTTCTTTCCACTACAACAATTCTCTGCAAGGCCAGTAATGGCTCACAAGGTGTCATAGGAGAGTACTGTGCAGACCTGGGAAGCTTGAATTCTAGTCCCAGCCCTGCCCCTGACCAGGTGATCTTGCCACTTTCCCCATCAAGGCTTTAGTTTTCTCATCTGTAAAATGAGGGAGTTGGACCAGACAGATAGACTTTAAGAGTTTCCAGGTCTCACAATCCACAATTCACTAAACAATAGTAAGGAGAATCCCATTTTGCAGTCTCCATCTACTTTTATGCCAGCTGAACTTGGAAGATAAGGGAGCTTGGGTGAATCTTCACCATTCTTTTCACTCTCTCTCACCCTCCCACCCCAATATCCAATCAGCTGCCAAGTCCTGTTGATTATACCCCTGGAATATTTCATATCCAACAATGTGCTAGTAAATATTTAACAACCAAATCTCTAGGGTTAAGGGAGGGGTGGAAATAAATTTAAACAGAACATACTGTTAAATTTAATCTGCATTATTAATATTTTTTCCATCACTTTCTTAAGTCTAGACAATCAACTAGACAATAAATCAAGCTTTGATTTGTAGCATTTGCCAATTTCTGGGGTGTAAATGCTCTCTTTGAAAATTTCACAATCTCCTGGTTCAGGCTGGTTTTAGCAGAGCCCTGCTTATGCCTGTTCCTTTTTATCCACTCGCACAGCCTAGACTCTAGTTCAGGTATTCATTAACCTTCACCTGAACTATTACAATATCCTTCTAATTGGCTTTGCTGCCTCCAGCCATTTCCCCTTAGCAGGGCATCCTCCACACAAATATAAAATGTATATTCCTATGGGTCAAACCATGTCATGTCCTGCCCATGAAGCTTCGATGATTCCCAATTGCCTGTAGGAGAAAACCCAAAATCCAAGGGGATCCCAATTGACATTGAACACCCTTCATAAACTCTCTCCAACCAATTTTTCCAGACTAATCTTCCATTTCTCTCCATCACATACTCTATTATATATTCCAGCCAATCTACTGGAGTCCTTATTCCCTACTCATGACATTCTGTCTCCTACCTTGGAACCTCATACTCGGAATGTTTTCTCTCCTTATCTGTGCCTGGTAGAGTCCCCCCAGCTTTCCTCAAAGCGCAGCCCAATGCTACTTCTAAAAGAGACCTTTCCTGATCTCTCCCATTTTTAATGCTTTCCCCACTGGACCCTAAGCCTGAAGGAGACAACTATACTGTGAATTTGCACCAGCCAACACTTTAGCAAAGTGCCATCTTCCCTAAGGAAAAGCACCCTAATGTGAAGAAAGCTTTCAGCACTTTCCAAAGCTATCTGCACCAGCTCAGAACCTGCAGCTGTCACTCTATATCTCCTTTCCAAGAACCTGCCGTCTGCTTTCTTAAGAGACTTTTTGACCCTCTGAGCAAAGAAGTCTTGCCCAGGTCAACCTCTCTGACACTAAAATGATAATTATCTGGGTCTAAGGCCAAAGTACGAGACTCAGCCAACTATTCAACAGCTCTAAGTAACCAGATCCACCTTGGATATAGCCATTCTCTAATTCCGCCAGAACCACTTCTCCACCTACAGAGTAAAATCTCTATCTCACTGTCCTACACACCACACTCCTGATTCTGCCACTGATTAATCCTGGTGAGTGGAAACTATCTTTTGCCTTTCGATGTATTCCCATCACTTAGGAAAGTACCTGATACATGGAAGTAGGTTCTTAATAAATGTTTAACTGACTTTATGAGATGACAATTATTGAACTGGTCCTGAGTGAGTTTCTCTGGGGCTATAAGTATAATAATCTTTACTTTTGTCACATAGTTGTCACAAAGATCAAATGAAATAACTTTGTAATAATAAAGAATCATATAAAAGTCAATTGTTATTATGAGAAGCAGCGTATCATGGCAGCTTTCAAGGATCACTAAACTAGGAATTGGATAAACTAGATTTAAGTTCTGGCACTTAGTTAACCTTGGTTAGCCTGTGACCTCAACCAAGTTATTTCAACTCTCTAAATCTCAAGTGCCTTCTCTTTAAAATAATACAGTTAGAGCAGATTATTTCTTGGTTCCATTCTCCTTCTAAAAATATGTAATTAATAATAATAGATAACATTCATATTCTATTTACCAATGTAACTGAACTCAGTTGATGATACTTTAGGACTTCAGTGTGCTTTGACAGGCCTGTGACCTCATGAGTACAGATATTTCTTACAATGCAGTTCTCATTCTATCCATAGCTTCTCATCATGTGCTGTGCTCGTCCAACAATGTTTTGGTGGTCTTCCTCTCAGTCTCTTGCTATTTCATGGATTCTGATGAAAACTGATCACTGTTGATCGGTTCTCTCTCCTTGCCACGGGACCAGTCCAGCCTCTTTGTTTATATTATGTAATAGATTTCCATTGCCAACCATGTACCTGCCCCACTGCCTTTGGCAGACAGACAATCTCAATTCTTCAGGGACTGTGGCATCTCTTTATTCTATCTTCAGTTTTTGACATGCCTTGTCTTCCCAAGTGGCCTATAAAATCCTTAATGGCAGAAATGTAGCCTAGCACAGGCTGGATATAGAGAGAACAGTGTTTAAATCAATGTTGATAGAGACAAGTGTCTGGTGGTTGGTGAGGTAAGTAACTTGTACAGTCTCCCCTTATTTAAACAAGCAGGAGAGGAAATAACAGTAGTCTAAACTGTCGGACTTTTTCTGTTACACATCAGAATTGAACGTCAAGAATTACAAGTGTAAATGAGGGAACCTTAAAGACAAAATTCAGGAATTAATAAGGTGACTCAAGGCAAAGGGGTTAAGTTTAGAATCTAGAATCAGGCTATGCAGTAGTGATTAAAGAAAGCCCTTAACATATATGGGAATTTTTTTTAATCTGAGAAGTTTTCTATTTTGAAATTAACCAATATCTAATGAAATGAACATTTCCATAAACATAGTAGAATAACAAAAAAAAAAAAAAATTATATAAAAAACTATCTCTGTGATGGACAACTTGCTTTTCTTTTTATGTACAATAGGTATGTAAATGACATAAATATAGAGTCAGAATCCAAGAAGATCTTGATAGGTTATTGAGCTGGAACTAAAAAGGTAAAATTTAGTAGAGAGTAATGTAAAATCTGGGCAGCGACATGGCACAGTGGATAGAGTGCCACGCCTGGAGTCAGGAACACTCATCTTCAAGAGTTCAAATCCAATCTCAAGTGAGACCTTGGACAAGTAATTTAACCATGTTTATTTCAGTTCCTCATCTATAAAATGAGGTGGAGAAAGAAATGGCAAATAACTCCATTATCTTTGCCAAGAAAACTCCAAATGGGGTCATGAAGTTGAAAACAACTAAAAAGAATGACTGAACAGCAACAATAATGTAAAGTCCTACCTTGGGGTTCAAAAACTTGATTTTATACTCGACTATAGGAAATGCATGAGGAGATATCAGAGGGGAGTTTTGGTTTATTTGTTGTTTTTTGTTTAGAAAGGATCCAGAGATTTCAGTGGCCTGCACGCTCAGTTTGAGGCAACAGTGTGATGAGACAGACATAAAAGCTAATGCAACCTTGGGCTGCATCCAGGAATAAAGGGTGATAGTCCGTCTGGAGTTTCGCTTCATCAGATCATTTCTAGAGTACCACAGTTCTGGGTTTCCCATTTTAAGAAGAACATTGATAAGCTGGAGAGTGTCCAGAAAAGGACAACCAGAAAGGAAAAGGGCCTTGAACCTGCATCATATGAAGAGAAGTTGAAGAGCTAAAGATGTTTGTTGGAGAAAAGAGAAGTCACAGAGAAGACATCCTAGCTGTGTTGAAGTACTTAAAGTGCTGGTGTGTTTGGCCTCCAGGGGCAGGACAAGAAACATTGGGCAGAAAGTGGAAAGGGCAAATTTAGGCTTGATGCCAAGGAGAATATGCTACTGATCTGAGCTGTCTGAAAATTGAATGGGATGCTTCATTAAAAAGTGTATGTCCCTTCTTTAGAGGTAGCTGGATGACTACCTATTGGATGTGTGATAGTGGGGATTCCTTTGGGGTCAGATTTGGACTAAAGAGTTGTTAAAATACCTTCAGATTCTCAAATTCTTTGATTATAGGCAAGTAACTCATAGAATTAGGAGATTTAAAGTTAAAAGGATTTTTGTAGATTATCTAATCCAGATGTTCTTAATTTTGTGTCATTGATTTCTATGAAAATCGAGTGAAATCTATGGATCTCTTCTCAGAATATTTTTGAGGCAATAGGGGTAAAGTGACTTGCCCAGGTTCACACAGCTAATAAGTGTCTGAGGCCAGATTTGAACTTTAGTTCTTCCTGACTCCAGCACTGTTGCTCTATCCATTTTGCCACCTTGTTGCCCCACTAATGTTGTTAAATAATTGAGGGAAATGGTAAATTTCATGAAAATATTTTTTTTTTATATCCAAATTCATGGAACCCTTGGAATCTATCCAGGAAACCTTTGGGGATCCATGGAACTCAAGTTAGGAACTCCGAATTCTATTTCTACTCCATCATGTTTACAGATAAAGATAATGTGGCCCAAATAAAGTAAGGGGACTTGACCAACATCTACACAAGTTGTAAGTACCAGAAGTACTTGGTCTCCTTAATCTAAATCCAGAACTCTTTCTATCAGGCCATATAGCTCACAATATCTAACTTGAATCAGAAGTCAAAGGCAGGGGGCAGCTAGGGGGCGCAGTGGATAGAGCACCAGCCCTGAATTCAGGAGGACCCGAGTTCAAATTTGCCCTCAGACACTTAACACTTCCTAGCTGTGTGACCCTAGGCAAGTCACTTAACTGCAGCCTCAGGGGGGAAAAAAAAAAAGAAGAAGTCAAAGGCAGAGACACATGAAGGCAGAATTCCCAATTAAGAAAGTCAGGTAGTGACTATCGGCTTCTCTATGTAGGGTAAACTGGGCACTCAGACAGATAATGTCTGAGAGATTTATACCTCTGCCCATTCAAGCTCTCATGAACATCCTGATTTAGATATTCAAGTCATCCTATGACTTTCAGCAAATTGTTTAAATTCCTAAAATCATAGAAACTCAGAACTGAAAGGGTTCGAAAGTTATCTATTCCTTTTTTTTAATTAACTTTATAATTATGCATTTTTGACAGTATATATGCATGAGTAATTTTTTATAACATTATTCCTTTGTATTTATTTTTCCAGATTTTCCCCTCCTTCCCTCTACTCCCTCCCCTAGATTAACAGGCAATCTCATACATTTTACATGTGTTACAATATAACCTAGATACAATATATGTGTGTAAATCCAAATTTCTTGTTGCACATTAAGAATTGGATTCCGAAGGTATAAGTAACCTGGGTAGATAGACAGTAGTGCTAACAATTTACATTCACTTCCCAGTGTTCCTTCTCTGGGTGTAGTTATTTCTGTCCATCATTGATCAACTGGAAGTGAGTTGGATCTTCTTTATGTTGAAGATTTCCACTTCCATCAGAATACATCCTCATACAGTATTGTTGTTGAAGTGTATAGTGATCTCCTGGTTCTGCTCATTTCGCTCAGCATCAGTTCATGCAAATCTCTCCAAGCGAAAGTTATCTATTCCAATCCATACCTGAAACAATATACCTGGTAAGTAGTCACTCAACGTTATTTAAAAAATAAAAAATCTCCAATGATGGAAAAATCTAATAACTCCAGAAATATACTTTCCCATTCCACTTGCTCATGTTGTAAAGAAGGGAAGCAATGTGAAGCAACAGATATCATCTGGAATCAGGAGGACCTGAGTTCAAGTCTAGCCTCAGATACTCACTAGCTGTGTGACCTTGCACAAATTACTTAGTTTTGCTTCAGTTTTTTCATCTGTTAAATGAGCTGGGAAGAACATGGCAAACTGCTCCAGTATCATTGCCCAACCCCCTCACAAAAAACCCATAAATAAGGTCATGAAGAATGGAGCACACAAAATGTTTGTGGCAGCCCTTTTTGTAATGGCTAGAAACTGGAAACTGAGTGGATGCCCATCAATTGGATAATGGTTGGGTAAATTGTGGTATATGAAGGTTATGGAATATTATTGTTCTATAAGAAATGACCAGCAGGATGAATACAGAGAGGCTTGGAGAGACTTACATGAACTGATGCTGAGTGAAATGAGTAGAACTAGGGGATCATTATACACTTCAACAACGATACTGTATGAAGATATATTCTGATTGAAGTGGATATCTTCAACATAAAAAAGATCTAATTCACTTCCAGTTGATAAATGATGGACAGAAACAGCTACACCCAGAGAAGGAACACTGGAAATTGAGTGTAAACTATTGGCATTTTTGTTTTTCTTCCCAGGTTATTTTTACCTTCTGAATCCAATTCTTCCTGTGCAATAAGAAATTTGGTTCTGCACACATATATTACATCTAGGATATACTATAACATATTTAATATATATGGGAATGCCTGCCATCTAGAGGATGGGGTGGAGGGAAGGAGGGGAAAATTTGGAACAGAAGTGAGTGCAAGGGATAATGTTGTAAAAAATTACCATGCATATGTACTGTCAAAAAAAAAAAGTTATAATTATAAAATTAATTTAAAAAAAAAAAGAATTAAGCACAACTAAAACAACTCAACAACAGCAAATATTGTTAGGAAGTTTTGCTTCACAATAGACTTAATCTTACCTTTTCACACTTTCTGTCCATTACTTCTAATTCTGCTCTCTGGAGGTAAACAGAACAAATCTAGTCTTTCTCTCTTCCACATAACTGTTCCTCAAATTCTTGAAGACAGTATTTTCTTCTCCAAATTAAATATCCCCAGTTCCTTTATATGACATAAACATGAGGCTATTCATCATTCAAGTTGAACTCTTCTGTATGCTCTCCAGCTTATTATTTAATGTACTTCCTAAATTATGACACCAGAACCAAACCCCATGCTTCAGGGAGCTGGAATGGATAAACTATAAACTCCTTTCCACTTTTAAATCTATGATCTCATTAAAGGTAAATAGACTGATTGGAGCTCATAGGCTATATAGTTTTAAGAGTGTAAACTCATAGCACACTTTAAACCTAGGGTAGTTAACCCTACTGGGTCTAACCTTTAAGTACAAATTGAAAGGTAGTCCAGAAAGGAAGGGCACTACACAGAAAAGTCATCAAAGTCTTCATGAAGGGGGTGGACTTGAGTTGGACTTGGAAGTAGGCTTAGGTTTTGGATAAAAGAGACAATAAAGAAAAATATATTTCAACCCAGTGAAACAAACAAATAAAGGTAGAAATGAGCACTGCTTAAGTAATGGATAATGAAAACAGTTTTTGGTGGAAGATAAGAAGAGAGACTTGAATAGAGTTTAGAATGAGAACTACTAAAGAAAGAGTCTAGAGAACTATAAGTAAGATCAGATCATGGCAGGAGGCCTTGGGAGCCAGGGAGAAGAGTTTTAGTTTGATGGATCAGTGAAAAGGAAGACATTGAAGACTTTTGAAGGGTATAATGGCATGATAAAAGTTGTGTTTTAGGAAGAGTAGTCTGCCAAGGATGTGCAGGATGGATTGGAGCAGGGTAAGCCTAGAGTCTTGGAGACTGACAGCTTGAAGGCTGTTGCAATAATCCAGTCATGAGGTGCCAAGGGCCTCAACTTAGTAGAAGCAATAGGAAAGTGACAGAAACAAAACAAAAACATTTAGAAAGAAAAATCGACCAGATTCAGTAACTAAGTAAAAGGAGAGGAAGAAGTTATCTTTGACAATCCCAAGCATAATGGATAGGAGACACAGTTTGGGTGCAGAAAATCCTATTTAAATAAAGTAAGAAGTTCTCAGCAGAGAACAAAAGAAAACCTACAAGGAAGCAAAGATGGACAGCTCAGAACACAATGTGAAATATTTGCTACATAGACTTTCTTGAAATGGAAATGTATTGTTTTATATTTGGGATCTTCTCTTACATTTTGCTATGCACATGGCATTTTTTTTCTTTTCTTATTTTCTATTTAAGTTTAAAATTTTAAAAACTAATTATTAAAGGAAAATCCAATTCATATGTCCCAGATTTTTTTCCTATCAGTGACTTCACTCCATTCTCCTTGTCCTCTTTTGACCAAACTGATAAATATCTATTATCACAGCTGGTGCAGAAAACAGAAGAGAAGGTTAGGAACCTGCACACAATGCTAGAAAAGTCCATTAGCAAAGAATTGACATTAATTAATAAAAATTTAAATTAATTAATAAAAATATGCACATGGTATCAGGGTTATATTGATCCTCATTATCTGCACAGTCTTTCATGAGCTGAAGTAATAAGGTGTTTTAAATATGCCAAATTCATTTATGTTATTCAATTATGTTCATTAACGTACAAACAATTCATAGAAATATATTGCCTGAGAAAAGGAATTTCTGGAGAGGAATCCATAAGGGAAACAATTAAAAAAAAATGCCAACCTGGGATCAACTTTCCCTAGAGAATACTTAAAAAAAAAAAAGTTTGAGAACCTAGAGAGGAATTCATTCTGCAAGAGAATGAATAAAAGCTATATATTCAGTCATATCTGATTCTTAGTGACCTCATTTGGGCTTTTCTTGGCAAAGATACTGCAGTAGTTTGCCATTTCCTTCTCTAGCTCATTTAGCAGATGAGGAAACTGAGGCAGGTAGTGTGAAATGTCTTGCTCAGAAGTCACACAGATAGTAAGGGTCTGAGACAGGAATTGAACTCATGCAAATGAGTCTTCCTGACTCTAGCCCTGCACTCTGTTCACTGAGCTACCCAGAGGCCTCTATGTCAGAATAAAGGGAACAAAAAATGAAGTGTCATATATGGGGAACCACAAATAAGCCAGTTTGGCTGGAATCTGGAGAATGTGAGGGAGAGCAATGTAAAATCATTCTGAAAAAAAAGCTTAGAGACAGATTACAAATTTCAATTGATGAATAGTCAATAAATTGATAGGGACAGCTAGATAGTATAGTAGAGAACAGGAGCTACAGTCAGAAAGATAACTTCCAGAATCAAATTTGGCCTCTGACCCTTGCTAGTTGTACTCCCCTGGGCAAGTCACTCTACTTTTCCTTATCTATAAAATGAGCTAAAGAAGGAAATGAAAAACCATTCCAGTATCTCTACCAAGAAAACCCCAAATGGGGATATGAAGAGTTAGATATAACTGAAAATATAACTGAGCAATAACAAATAACTTAATAATTCAGCAAACACTTCTTAAATACTACATGCCAAGCATAGTACTAGGTACTGGGTATATACAAAGACAAAAAATAAAACATCGTCTAACTCCTGTAGTTTGAATTTGGGGGGGGGGGGGGCAATAGTGTATGGAAAGGAACCTACCAGTGTAAGATATCAGAAAAGACTTCATGATGATGCTTCACTAGAATGTCAAATGAAATAATAGATTCTGGGAGAGAGAGGGAGGAAGGAAAGGAAGGAAGGAAGGAAGGAAGGAAGGAAGGAAGGAAGGAAGGAAGGAAGGAAGGAAGGAAGGAAGGAAGGAAGGAAGGAAGGAAGGAGAGGAAGGAAGGAGAGGAAGGAAGGAGAGGAAGGAAGGAAGGAAGGAAGGAAGGAAGGAAGGAAGGAAGGAAGGAAGGAAGGAAGGAAGGAAGGAAGGAAGGAAGGAAGGAAGGAAGGAAGGATGTAAGGAAGGAAGGAAGGAAGGAAGGAAGGAAGGAAGGAAGGAAGGAAGGAGAGGAAGAAAGGAAGGAAGAAGAGGAAGGAAGGAAGGAGAGGAAGAAAGGAAGGAAGGAAGGAAGGAAGGAAAGAAGGAAGGAAGGAAGGAGAAGGAAGGAGAGGAAGGAAGGAAGGAAAGAAGGAAGGAAGGAAGGAGAGGAAGGAAGGAAGGAAGGAAGGAAGGAAGGAAGGAAGGAAGGAAGGAAGGAAGGAAGGAAGGAAGGAAGGAAGGAAGGAAGGAAGGAAAGAAGGAAGGAAGGAAGGAAGGAAAGAAGGAAGAAAGGAAGGAAGGAAGGAAGGAGAAGGAAGGAGAGGAAGGAAGGAAGGAAAGAAGGAAGGAAGGAAGGAGAGGAAGGAAGGAAGGAAGGAGAGGAAGAAAGGAAGGAAGAAGGAAGGAGAGGAAGGAAGGAAGGAGAGGAAGGAAGGAAGGAGAAGGAAGGAGAGGAAGGAAGGAAGGAGAGGAAGGAAGGAAGGAAGGAAGGAAGGAAGGAAGGAAGGAAGGAAGGAAGGAAGGAAGGAAGGAAGGAAGGAAAGAAGGAAGGAAGGAAGGAAGGAAGGAAGGAAGGAAGGAAGGAAGGAAGGAAGGAAGGAAGGAAGGAAGGAAGGAAGGAAGGAAGGAAGGAAGGAAAGAAGGAAGGAAGGAAGGAAGGAAGGAAAGAAGGAAGAAAGGAAGGAAGGAAGGAAGGAAGGAAAGAAGGAAGGAAGGAAGGAGAAGGAAGGAGAGGAAGGAAGGAAAGAAGGAAGGAAGGAAGGAGAAGGAAGGAGAGGAAGGAAGGAAGGAAAGAAGGAAGGAAGGAAGGAGAGGAAGGAAAGAAGGAAGGAAGGAAGGGCCATATATAATGAAGTTTGAGAGAAGAATAGGGGACAAGTCACAAAAGACTTTAAAAGCCAAAGGTCATGATATTGATCATAGAGGCAATAGGGAGCTATGAAGTTTATTGAATGGTAGGATGACATGGTCAGATCACTTTGGCAGTTGTGTGTAGGGTGAATTGAAAAGGGAAGAGGCTTGAGGCAGAGAAAACAATTAGAAGGCTGTTGGAATAGCCCAGTGTAAAGAGGAAAGTGGTCAATGAGAGCTCAGTCCTTATGGGCTCAGATTTGCCCTTCTTAGTGTGTTTACAAATTTGCTCTGGAGGAGAAAGTGATGCAGGTGACCCTTGCACAGCGCTCCCTCACTTAAATGTCATGGTCCTCTTCCAGAATGAAAGACAAACAACAAAAACAACAGGCTTGCCCTGGACTCTCAGTCATTGCAGCACACTCGACTGAATTTAAGCATATTAAAATAATAACAACAACAAAAAATCCAATCAGAATTCCCTCCATGATGTGAGTGAACACGGAGGAGCTCAGTGCCAAATCCCATCCAAAAGAGGGAAGTGAAAAATGTGCCATATTAAATCCATGACAATAGGACTTAAATGAAGGGTAGATAGAGAAGGAGGAGGATAGGAAATGTCTTTCACTTCTTTATTGTACATCTAGCAACACATAGTAAGTACCTAATAAACACTTACTGACTGACTCAACTGGACCCTTCCATTACAGGATACCTAAAATTAAGAGAGAAACAAAGACACCATCAGCCTTGTGGCTGAAGCAGCTAGGCCACCCATCCAGCAATCTTTCTGTCTTAGAAGCGCCCAGGGAAGAGACTGAGGGATTGTTCTCTGAAACCTTTCAACAGTTTCTGTTCTGGGTCATATTCTTCTAATTATCATCCTTCTAACTAGGACTTCTAATTTCCAATTAGAATATAGCTCAAGTTCTTCGTTGCCATAAGTAGACTCACCAAGCCTCCACTTGTCGGATCAGATCTAAGTTGGAAATATCTGCACATGTTTTGTAAAACCCATCAAAAAAAAGCGAATTCATCCTTGCTCTAAGAACTGTACCTTCATGGGCCAGTGCTCCTGTTAGAGCCTGAGCTCGAGTGATGGTTGTATAACTAAGTACAAGAGATAAGATGGAGGTAGAAAGGCAAGATTTGGCCATTGATTGATGAGGAAGAATGTTCAGGTCAGGGATAATACTGAGATAGGAAACTTTAGTGACTAAAGAATGGTTGTACCCTCCAAAAAGGTGGCTAAACAAATTGTATTATGTGAATGTGATAGAATACCATCGTGCTGTAGGAAATGATGAATGAAAGGGATGATTTCAGAGAAGAGTGGGCAAATTTGTATGAGCTGATATAAAATGAAGTGAATAGAACTAGGAGAACAATTTATATAATAGCAACACTATTATAAATACAAACAACTTTGAAAGACTTTTAGAAACACTGATACAAAGACCAACTACACTTCCAGAAGACTCACAATGATTCATGCTACTCACCTCCTGATAACAAAGTGATGGACTCAGAGTATAGATTAAGACATATTATTCTTTTAACATGGCCAATGTGGGAAATTTTTTGTTTAGTTATATATATATTTGTAACAGGGATTTTGTTTTCCTTGTTTTCTCAGTGGGGAAGGAAAAAAAAGTAGAAGGGAGAGAAGATGGATGTTTATTTTGTCTAATTTAATTTTAAAAATTGTTGTAAAGAAAGGTGAAGTGACTTACCTGGGATTGCCTGACTATTTAATCTCCCTGATTCCAAGTCTCCTACTCTATCCACTATTTCACACTGCCTTCTAACAAGTAGTTTTAGACATATTGAGTCTGATATGTCCTTGAGAAATCCAATTTGAAATGAAATAGGAAACTGGAGAGGTGTGACTGGAACTTAGGCTGATGATAGATTTGCCTAGAGTTGATCATTAAAGTTGATGATGGTCTCCAAGTGTGAGAAAGTAGAGAAAGTAGAAAAGATCCTATTATAGAACATTGGGGTACACCCAGCATTAAAGGATGAGATATGGAAGATCCTTAACCCAGCGCCTGACACATAGTAGGTGCTTAATCGATGTTAATGAATGTTAATTGAATTGGATTAGCAAACAAGAGTAAGAAGAGTGGGTCAGCTAGATAGGAGGAGAATGAAGAAAAATTGTTGCCACAAAACCTCAGAGAGGAGAGAATATTTAGAAGAGTGTGGTCAACATTGTCAAAAGCTAGAGAGGTAGAGAAGGATGATTATTCTAAAAGCCATTAGATTTGACAAGTAAGAGATGATTGGTAAGTTTAGAGAGAGAAGTTCCTGTTGGGTGATGAGGCTGGAAACCAGACCACAAAAGTTTGAAAAGTGAGGAGAGAAGTGGAAGTAGTAAATGCAGAAAGCTTTTTTTTTTTTTGGGGGGGGGAAGAGGAGTCAGACAGAGAAAGGGAAGAAAAATATTGAATAATACAACTTGAGTCGTGGTAACACATAGTTAAAGAGAGAGCTGTTAAAGGATGGAGAAGACTTGATTGTGTTTGTAGGCAGCTGAGAAGAAACTACTAAATTTGGAAAGACTGAAAATTAGAATGGAAAATAATTGTGAGGATAATGTATTAGATAAAACAAGAGAAGATGAAATTGAGGGTATATGCAGAGGCTTTGGCCTTGCCAACAAAGAAAATCAACCTTTTATTCTAAGATTTTAAAAAAAGAAGAAAAGAGAGAATAATGTTGAGGATCTGTGCACATGTGTAAATTCCAGCTGAATTCCAGAATTAGATAATTGTCTACTTTGATGGGAACATAGAGTTCCTGAAGGTTGAGTGCTGTGAAATAATGCTGCAAAGTTAAGTCAGAGTCAGGTTGTGGGAAGACTTAAGGCTAAGGATCCTGCATTTTATTCCATAGGTTATAGAGAACCACTGATTTTTTTTTTTTTAAGGAAGAAATTAACATAATCAGATCTGAGCATTAGGAAAAATGATTTTGGTAGTTTGAATCCATCCTAGAGATGATCATAGCCCCTTTCCAAAATGAAACATCCCTGAAAAGGAAGATAAGGCTCTTTCCTCATTTTTCCCCCTTCATCCCTTTCCTCTATGCGCCACCCTGAGCTCTGACCAGCCTCGGCATCTTAGCAAGACACACATCCCACTCCTGGAAACACAAACTAATTAAAAGCCATCTCAATGTCACATCCTGTACTCTACCATATGCCTTCACCATCTGCAGACTTTCACAACTAATAATACTCTTTTTGCTCAGCTACTTCTCTCTCCCCTGTCGCTCCCCACTGCTCCCTGCAGTCAGGGAAGTGTCCTGTGAAATCTCACGTGTCTAAAAAGTCTGCTTCCCTCCCTCCTTATACACCTCAGCGGCATTAGTATTCAACTTTTCCTCTGTAAAAGGCCCTCTTCATGCCAGTTTGATTTTATTATTATGCCAAGACACTTGCTTAATTCTATGCTGTCTTTCTTCTGCACTGTTGATTTACACTGTTAGTGTTTTAATTATACAATTCAGCACTCCTTAAAACATGAAAAACTACTCAACTTTTCAAGCAATTAAAAGGCAGTGGAGTATATCAGCAGATCAGAGATGAGATAAGTAAATCAAGTAATTTAAAAACTCATTTGGTGAAAATGCACCATCCTACCGAAAAAAGAGAGTGCAGAGCGACTTCCCTGGGACTTCAAAGGCCTGTCTCCTTGAATCCTGACTTTATTTTTTATGTCAATTTTCTCTTTCTGCTTCCTCCCTGGTGCACTCACCAGCTCCCACTCTCAAAGGAAGCTCAGACTTGTAAAGCTTGAAGGGATTTTATCTAGTCAAACCCTCCCTTTTCACAGTGGAAGATCTCTAAAAGAGAGGAAGTCATTTGCCTATAATCACTCAATGAGTTGGGTAGCTAAGTGGCTCAATGGAGAGAATACTCACCCTGAAGTGAGGAAAACCTCATCTTCACGATTTGAAGTTCTGCCTCAAATATTTACTAGCTGTGTGACCCTAAGTAATTCATTTGCACCGTTTCTTTATCTGTAAAATAAGCTACACAAGAAAATGGCAAAACCTCACTTCCTGGAATATATCTTATTTTTTAATATATTTTACTCATATGACCAAATGTTCTATTTGATATCTAAAACATTTTATAATGTAGTCTCCTCCTACCTTTCCAGTTTTCTTACATCTTACTCCCTAACACATACTCTTCCGTCCAATGACACTGGACTCCTGGCTATTCCTTTAGACACTTCGTTTCTTGGTTCTAGACATTTTCTCTGGTTGTCCCCCATGCTCCCCTTTTCTGCTCTGCCTCCTGAGTTTCCTGACTATCTTTAAAAACCCGCTTTTGATAAGAAGCCTTCCTCAACTCTTCTTAATTCCAATACCCTCCCTCTGTCGATGATTTTCTATTAATTCTGTATGTAGCTTGCTTTTGTTGCATGTTGTTAGCCCCATTAAATTGAAAAGAGTCCCAGTCCTGCAAGGCCGGAATTGTTTTACCTCTTCAACATAACAATATACTTAAATCCAATTCACTTACAAATCAAGACATCACTCTCCTGACTCTCATTGGTCCTCTTTGATAACAAAGGATAAACAACAACAATATAATAAGCACTAAACAAATATTAGCTATAATAATAATAATTCTATTTGTTTGCATGTTGTCTCCCTCAATTTGATTGTAAGGTCCGTGACTTCCTTTTGCCTCTTTTTACAACCCTGGGGCCATCCTGCAGTCATTCTGATCTATATCTGACCACTCCCCAGATGACTCCCAAAGAGAGAGTTAGGTTGGTGAATTTACACAGCCCTACCTCACTTAAATTCAATTTATGGTCATGTCACAGCATTCCTTTCCTAATGTCATGGTTCTCTTCAAAAGCAAAGAACAAATAACAACAGCAATCCCCTATGCTTAGCACAGTGTGTAGTACACAGTGTGCACTTAACAAATATTGATTGATTGATAGATTAAGATATGAGTATTCCCTCTAACATTTCAGTTTGGAATTCATTAACATCTGCCCACCGCTGTACAGCTCTTGTCTATGTGCTTCCATGAGTTCACCAGGGGTAGTAGAAGGAGCAGACATAAGCCATCTACCCAATGAATTGGGGACCTTTTTTGCTTTCTACTGGCAGTAACTGAAGCATTCAGACTTTCTATGCTTCTTCTTCAATTTCACCACGGATGAAATAATGAACATTTACATAGTGTGGATGTTTATATGGCATTTTGAAGTTTATAAGATGATTTACATACATTTAAAACTCATAATAATCCTGAGAGGTACATGGTATGTATGGGTACCATTATTACCATTTTACTGATAAGAAAACCTGGGGCTAAGAAAAGTTAAGTGACTTGTCCATGGTCAATAAGCATCAGAAGTGTGGTTTAATGAGGGGCTTCCTAATGCCAGAACTAGCAATTCCATCCATCCTACCAGGCTGTCTCTCCTTTGGATGTACTTTGGATGATGATCCACTCTCTTCCAAATCATCCTTTCCTATTATGTGGTGTGAGCATCACTACTGTATGGGTGATGTCCTCATGTCATGTAATGGGTGATGTAAGGAATGTCCTCAGCTGTTGGGAGGCGGGAAGGAGAGGGATTCCGACCTGTTGGTCTCAGAACAACAACCACTCTACCAAAGAAAAAGTCCCAACCTGAAAGAAATCAGATTAAGCTATGGCATAGGAAAAGAGCTGGCTGGTTCTCAATCTCAGCTCTGTAACTGTGTACAACCGTATTGGACGTGTCACTCAGCCTTTCTTAACCTTAATTTCCCTCTCTGTAAAATGAAAGTGTCTGAATAGTTGATCTCCAGAGGTAAATGACCTCTCCTCCCTCAAATTTCACAGAATATTTTGTCTGGAGATCTTTGAAATTCTACAACTTGCCCTTGTAACATGGTTCCTAATACTTTCATCCTTTTCCTCTTCAGTTCCTTGATGCAGTTTCTCCCGCATCATATCACTTTGGATTCCCAATGACTAATCTAGTAACTTACACATTTAAATGCCTAAGAAAATGTTTGTTGAATTGGGCAAAACACTTCCCCTCTCTGGACCGCAGTTTCCTAATCTGTAAAATGAAGGAATTCATCTAGGTTTGGTCTGTTTCCATACTACTTTCATATCCTTTGATCTTATGGAATCAGGTTGAAAACTGGCAAGATTGTGGGTCCAAATAAAAAAATCTGTCCATCAGATTAGTCTTGGATTCTAGCTAATCATAAAGTTCAGAGCAGGACAGGACAACCTCCCTTGTGTAGGCAAGGCATGTCCTCAGGATGTCAGAGGCATTGTGCTATCTCCTTCCCTCATTGAAAAGGTAGAAAAACACAGAGAGGGGCCTACATAGGGTACATTCTCATTGTGCTCTGAGTAAGGTTCTTTTTCATCTCTGTATCCCTAATACCCCATAATTGTTGATTAATAAATGCGTGCTTAATTGAACTGAATTAGGGAGATTAGGCAGTCTGCATTTACTCTTGGCTGATGAAAATGCCTTCTCAGAAATAGTAGCAGACCTCTTCCTTCCCCGCTGCACCCCCTCAGCTAACCCTCCTGTAAGCTCCAAGTGATTTTCCCCATCCAAGGCAGCTCACCAGGCTGAGGACTTAGAAGCCAGTGACTTTATACGCAGGTAGGAGGTTAAGATGGGGAGGGCTAAGATGAGCAAAAGCCCACAGCCATTCATCACAGCAAAAGCTGGAAAGGTCAGAGTCACTACCAAGCCCAAACTCACTAGTCTGTCTGGGAGAAGGTTACTGAATGAGAGAAGCAAACCAAGTGCTTGCCAATGAAGCGAAGCAGAGCCTGGGAAGCCCTTACTGTGAAGAAGATGCAGGGACTCAGAAGCCTGCCACATTCACCCATGCCTGGGAGAAGACTGGGCCATGCTCAGTGAGCATGTTTGGGGTTCTCTGGGCATTGCTCCCCTCATCCTTCAGCTGTCAGCTGGCAGGGCTGCAGATGAGGAGCTGAAGTGGATGGAATGCATAGCAGATGGTCTGGTTAAACACATCAGGAAAAAAAGAAGCACAAGTAATCCATACACTTGGCCTCTGTGGTCTGGGTGCAGTTTCCAATTTAAGGACCAAATACACTGAGTTGGTTAGGGGATTGTGACTCTGCTCTTCCCCCAAAGAAATCAATGTTTGGGAGAAAGAGCCTATGGGAAGCTGGGAGTTGTTACCATCTGTATACCTTCCATTCATATAAACTCTTATCTGCTTACACCCAAATTAAAATACACTATTCCTTAGGATGTCATATTTTATACACAATGGAAGCTCAATAAATGTCTTTGAGGGAAACATTTATTCAGTTTGTCAGTGACTAAAAGATAAGAACGAAGGAAAGGATTATTCAATTATTATATAACACACCCCGGTTCAAGGTCAGAGTTAATTTCCTTACTCATGGAGATAAAATTTTCCATCTAAATTGAAAACCCAACCTTTAGTTCCATATCTTGAATGAGCAACAAGTGCAATAAGGGTAAATTTGCCAGTTACAGGCAAAGTGAATGCCACAGACAGGCCATCCCATACCAAGCTGACAAACGTGGTCACTCTCATCATCATGAAGAGCACTACTGGAAAGAAGTAGTTACCCTTCCCTTAATTAAGGGATGCTCTGACATTTACTGTAGTATAGCATCATGGCCCCTAGGAAGGAAGAGAGGAAGGGAGGGAATGAGATAGGCAGAGAGGAAGGAAAGAAGGAAGAACAGAAAGAGGCAGGGAAGGAGGGAGACAGAAAAGGAAGAAAGGAAAGAAGGAAGGAAATGTTTTACCTACCTTCCCCCAGGTTTATTGTGAGAATCAAATGAGATAATATTTGTAATGCATTTAGCATAGTGCCTGGCACAAAATAAACACTATATAAATGTTAGCTATTATTGTTGCTATTTCAATAGTAATGATTTCTTTTAAAAAACTTTCTTTTGAATGGCACCCTATGGTTACAAAGCATTTTTCTTACAAAAAACCCATAAGGCAAGCAGTATAAGTATTATTGTTCACATTTTACAGAAGAGAAAATTGAGGCTCAGTGTTTAAGTGACTGACCCATGGAAACATAACTACTAAATGTCAGAGATGTAATTTGAATTTAGGACTTCTTGATTCCAAATTTAGCACTCTCTCTCTTTTTTTTTTTTTTTTTTTTTTTTTGGCAAGTCAGTTGGGGCTAAACACACAGTCACACACACAGCTAGTGAGTATTAAGTGTCTGAGGCTGAATTTGAACTCAGATCCTTCTGACTCCAGGTTTAGTGCTTTATCCACTGTGCCATCTAGCTATCCCTAAGGTTTGTGCTTTTGTCCAAGATCACACAGGAGATTCATCTTCTAATTCCAAATCTGAAATCCATTCCCACTGCACCACAAATGCAGAAAGTTGTCCTAGAAAACCATCAGACAATTTCTCTTGGCTCAGTCACTGCCATACTATTACTATGGGGAGTCTCTATTTCCATTTTTGGTCCCTGTTTTTAACCCTATAAATAGGCCTTGAGAGCTAGAACATCACAAATATACGGAGGGTTGGTCTTGAAGTTAGGAAGTATTCACATATGAAATATGAGTAACAATTGGCAAGTTACTTAAGTGCTGTGGGCAACCTTCAAAGACTATATATCACAAACAACTTGCTTGTTTTGCTTGGTGGAGGCAATTTCCACTTTGGAAGTTCCTCACACTGATGAAAGCACTGAGGGGAAGACCCAAGCACTCCCATCTCTATTTCCATCCTCAAGGAAGTGATCATTTTCCCTATTTGGGATCCACTTTCTATTTTATTTTCTTTCCCTTGGTCTTGCTCCTCCCCCACTCATCCTAAATTCTCCTCCATTTCTTTTAAATAATACAGAGATTACTTCGTGTGAAAGCTAATTTAGGCAAAGTAACAGAGACTATATTTAATGTAAATGGAATAAGCAGAATAAGAAAGATTTATAGTAATAATAACCTGCTTGCAATAATACTGAGTAGGTGACCTACCTTAGAAACAGTGGTTTAAAGAGAAGGAAATTTACCTCCCCAAAGAGCTTGGCATAGGTTCACCAGTGTTACTTCATGGGCAAGACCTTATAATCTTATTAAATGTCATCAATCTTATTAGCTATGACCACCCTGGGTCATTGAGAAGTCTGGGATGAGGACTGAAAAAAGAAAGAGGTCCTAGAAGTCAACAAAGATTGAAGGCAGAACCCCAGAAGAGGCTGCTACCCAAGAGCCAGTGCTTCAATACTAAAGAGACAACTGAAGATCTCCTTGTACGTATCCCCATCCCAGGAAATCTTTTTGAGGCCCTACCACTCTTCCAATCCCAATTTAAGGCCTTTTCTAATCTGCTCCTCCCTATGTTGTTAGCACTCCCTATTCTATTAAGTATTATATATTCACTATGTACATAATTAGTAATAGTTAACCCTGTTTGTCTCAGTTTCCTCACCTGTAAAATGAACTGGAGAAGGAAATGCAAAACACTCCAGTGTCTCTGCCAAGAAAACCCCAAATGGGTCAGGAAAAATCAAACATGACTAGAACAACTAAAAAGCAGTGAAGATTTGTTACTGGCTAGTCCAGGAGCTCAAGAGAGCCTAAAACCAACCTCGGGAGCCAAAGAGATGAGAAAAGGTTGTGAGTTGGTCACAAGTTCAATGAGGAGAGCTGGAAGGAAAGAAGCATTAAGATCCCCAAACCTAGGCCTCCTCCATCTGATAGAGCAGATTCTGCCTGCTGGGAGGTCTCATACAAGAGCCCCCTCTCCATATTGCTTCCCTCCTACCAGAAGGAAAGAGAGCTGATTCCGCTAATAGCTTGCACTCTCTGACTGGTTCCACCTCATCCCCAGCTTCTCCCTCCCACCCCCACTCCCCCTTCATGATAATGGTTTGTTAGGAAATTGGTAATTTGGAGAGGATCATTAATGCAGTGAACAGCAATATTACACAAAAGGATTGTGGCTGGCTCCCTAATGCACTGCGACTTTATGAATGTGTTTGCATGAAATCTCCCCATTATGCTGATGTCCTCCTAGGGACAGAGAAGGGACACTGAGATGGAGAGCAAAGACGGAAGCAATTTTTGAAAAAAGGAGTTGCTCACAAGAATCCCCCAGATAACTTGATATTTGTAGCTCCTTAAAAGTATACACAGTTTATAAGGCCTGGCACACAGTAGGTGCTTAATAAGTGCTTATTGACTTGATTCAACATTAACTCACTTTCCTATCTGTAAAATATTGATGGGGAGAGGGTATATATTATTTTAGGTTACATTTCAGCTCTAATATTCTATGATTCTCTGACAAGTCTAATATATGCAGGGATAGTGCAGGTTTTTCCCCTTATGATTAATTCTTTTTTTTGCTGAGATAATTGGGGTTAAGTAATTTGCCCAGGGTCACACAGCTAGGAAGTGTTAAGTGTCTGAGGTCACAGCTGAACTCAGATCCTCCTGACTTCAGGGCTGGTCCTCTACCCACTTAACCACTTAGCTGCCACCTGGCTGCCCCCCCTCTAAGATTAATTCTTATCTGTTATAAAACAAACCCAAAGTGTTCAACTTAGATTCAAGTGTCCCCCATTAAAGGAACTCCTACAAGATGGACTCCTTCTCATTCCTACAGTCATTTAGTATCCACTGACTCGGCCTCCTAACTGTTTTGTGAACAAGATGTTCCATAACTCTGGGCTCTGGGAATTTTCTCTGGGCTTTTCCTCTTACTTCCACCGACTAAACTTTAAGTCCCAACTAAAATCCCATCTTCTATAAGAAGCCTTCCCCAATTCTTCTTTGTCTAGTCCCGTCCTTCTGTTGATGATTTACTATTTATCTTGTACATAGCCTGTTTGTCTGTTTTGTTTGTTGTCACCCCTATTAGATGGGATGCTCCTTGAAGTCAGGGATTGATTTTTTTGCTCCTTTTTGTTATCTCCAGAACCTGGCACTTAATAAATGTTAATCAGTTGATTGATTGCTGGAAGTGGGAGGGGAAATAAAGAGAAGCCTAAGGTAAATTTCCAATAGAAATAAAGAAGAGAAGTGTTTTATTCACAATCACTTCAGAGGATTCAGAGTGAGATGGCAGTAGGTTTCCTGAAAAGACATCAAAGAGTCTCATGACTCATTCTGCCTCACTGGGCACTGCCAATATTCTAATTGTTCAGTTTAGCCATGAAGTGTAACATTTAGAGCAATAAGGAAAAGTTTCAGAAGGAGAATATTCAGTTCCATAAACAAAAATGTCATTTAGAGGGGAAAGGAATTAGCATTTATTAAGCTCCTACTTGTTCCAGGCACAGTGCTAAGCTCTTTACAAATATTGTCTTATTTGATCCTCACAACAACCAAAAGAAGTAGGTGCTGTTATGACCCCCCATTTTATGGTTGAGGAAAATGATGCAGAGTTGGATTGATTTGTTTAGGTTCATACAAGCAGTAATAGTCTGAGGCCAGATTTAAACTCAGATCTTCCTGATTACACATATTGTGTTCTATCCACTGGAGCTTACCAAAAGTGGACTGAGAAACCTCTGGAGGTAGGTTTCCCAATCCCTGAAGGGCTATAAGCAGAGGTTATATGACTGTTCATTGAAAATGCTAGAGAGAGAATTCCTACTCCCACTGACTTGATTAAATTACTTCTAACTCTGAGATGCTATGATCCTGAATCTCTCTGATCTGGAATCTCCCTTGGGGTTTAGGTCCACTTCAGGGATCAGGATAAAGCCAGTCTCTGGACCTGTCCTTGGACACAGAATCCCTGGGATAATCTCCAAACTAATCCAGCCTCTGACTCTATCTTACCAACCAACCGCCCACACATCCTAAGAGTAAGAGTGTGGCCCCAGGACATCATCAGAATTAGACTGGAGACTCTACATAGACTCAGAAACAGCTTCAATTTCATACTTTTAGGTTTAAACTAAAATATATGGAATAGGGTTCCTGAAAGTTCACTCATAAACAGTTCTTCACTATTTGATAAAAATTGTTAAGAAAACTGAAAAATAATATTCTAGAAACTCAGCATAGACCTTCATCTCACACTCCATACAAAAATAAGA
Organism: Sminthopsis crassicaudata; assembly: GCF_048593235.1. Classification (NCBI taxonomy): domain Eukaryota; kingdom Metazoa; phylum Chordata; class Mammalia; order Dasyuromorphia; family Dasyuridae; genus Sminthopsis; species Sminthopsis crassicaudata. The sequence continues at coordinate 334,514,363 of NC_133620.1, forward strand.
TCGAAATGGATACGTGATTTGGGCATAAACAAATTAGGAAAATAAGGGATAATTTACCTATCAGATCTTTGGAAAAGGGAGGAATTTATGACCAAAGAAGAACTAAAGGACATTATGAAAGGCAAAAATGGACAATTTTGATTACATTAAATTAAAAAGTTTTGGATAAACAAAACCAACAGAAACAAGATAAAAAGGGAAGTACAAAGCTGGGAAAAATCTTTATAGCCAGTGTTTCTGGTCTCATTTCTAAAATACATAAAGATCTATATCAAATTTACAATACAAGTCGTTTTCCAATTAATAAATACTCAAAGGATATGAACAGATAATTTTCAGGTGAAGAAATTAGAGCCATCTATAGTTATTTGAAAAAAATGCTAACTCATTATTGATTAAAGAAATGCAAGTTAAAACAACTCTGAGGTACCACCCTGACACCTCTCTGACTGGCTAAAATGACAGGAAAGGATAATGATAAATGTTGGAGGGATGTGGGAAAATTGGGTCACTGATGCATTGTTAGTGGAGTTGTGAATTAGTTCAACCATTCTGGAGAGCAATCTGGAACTCTGCCCAAAGAGCTATTGGGCTATATCCCAAAGAAATACTAAAGAAGGGAAAGGGACCTGTATGTGCAAGAATGTTTGTGGCAGCCCTTTTTGTAGTGGCCAGAAACTGGAAGATGAATAGATGCCCATCAATTAGTGAATGGCTAAAAAATAATGGAATATTATTGTTCAATTTAAAAATGATGAATAAGCAGATTTAGAAAGGTCTGGAAAGATTTACATGAATTGATGTTGTGTGAAAAGCAGAACCAGGAATACATTTTACACACAGCAAGAATATGTGATGATCAACTATGAAAGACTTGGTTTTTCTCAATGGTTCAGTGGTCTAAAACAATCCCAATAGACTTTGGACAGAAAATGCCATCTGCAGCCAGATAAAGAATTAAGGAAAGTGAATGTAAATCAATGCATGCTATGTTCACTTCTTTTTGCTGCTTTTTTTTTTTTTTTTTTTTACTCTCTCCCATGGTTTTTCCCTCTAATTTTTCTCTCCTAACATGATTCAAAAAGTAATGTGTATTAAAAATAAACAAATTTGCTAGGGAAAAAAAGAAAACTAAAAAAAAAAATCATAAGGAGTTCATGGGATCATAGATTTAGAATTATAAGGTACCTTCTCATTTTACAGGCAGGAACCTGCAGCCCATAGATTAACTTGCTGAGGATCATTCAGTTGTGTATGTCAGAGGTAAGACCTTGACCCAGCTTGTCTTGTTTTCAGGCCAACTCTCTCTCCACCACCCTATGTTGGTGTGGGAGTACCATGGAACTCTGGTTCATTTTTGCCACTTTGCTCCTGCTGAAGTTATCATTAGAAATCTTCACACAAGTCCCATTCTTTTCGTGTCATCACAGAAATTGCTTCACTTTAGGGTCTCAATTAGAGTCTTTCATTAGCCTACAAAGATCATTATTTCATCAGGTCTCCTAATGAAAACACTATTTCCATCACAGCCTCACCCCCGCCATACCCATGCTTGTTTATTTCTGTGTAATGTGAAAAGGAGACCAAAACGGATCATGAACTCTCCTAATTTCCAAACAAGTTTGCTTGTTAATGAGATCAAGAGGATCCTTGCCCTATGTTTGGCCAACTTCCTACAGAGATGCCTCTTCAGCTCTCTCCACGGCAGCTGTTTAATGGGGTCATGTCTTTCCTAAAGGGCTATCTAATGGAATTCCCCAGTGCTGACAATGATTTAAAGGGAAGGTGCTAACCATATTCTATTTGGGGTTTGAGGGAAGGAAGAGGAGCCTCTGTCCCTACAGATTTGACCTCCCCTTAAGGGCAATGAGGCATGGGTCCAAAATGATTTGACATAAGACTTGCACATTTCATACTTTCTTCAAAGAAGCTTTGATAGGGTATGAATTATTCAAAAGGCAGAGATTGATAAAAGAGAATGAGACAGAGTGGCATTGTGTATATAGAAATAGATTCAAGAAACCGGAAAAAAAGAAGTTTAGGGAGAAAACATTTGAGTGAGGATCAACAGAAGTGGAAAGAGAAATGTTATTGTCATTGAAATATTCTATAGACCACCTAGACATTAAGAGGAAATAGTTGATGAGTTCAGGAAGCATATCACAAGCTTGGCACAGAGTCATAATATACTTGTGGTGAGGGTTTCAATAATCTAGATAACTCCTGGAGCACTGTGTGTGTGTGTGTGTGTGTGTGTGTGTAAAACAAAGCAATTAATAATTTCTTGGTTTGCCCTTATTGTAACTTCATTCTTCAAGAACAATCAGTTGATTTATTAAGAATTTATTAAGCATTTACTATATGAGAAGTGTTGTACTAAACTTTAGGAATACCCCCAATAATATAGAAAGACTCTGCCTTCAAATAAGTCACATTCTATTGGAAAGACAAAAAGTAAATCAATAACTTTATACATACATACATACATAGAGAGAGTAGATATAAAGTAATTTCAAGAGAGAAGACACTGGGTATGGGGAGAGGGAAGTCAGGAAAGACCTGCAAAAGGTAAGATCTAGCTGAGTCTTCTAGGAAGACTGGGAGAGCAGAAGGAGGTAAAGGAAATAAAGGAGGTGAAAACTATTCCATTTCCAACTCCATGCCTCATGCTTATTTCCCACGCTTTTAATATTCTACTCCCTGGATCTGATTGCCATCAGCAAGGAAGAAGTGGTTGCTAGATAGGGAATATGGGAATCTTAAGAGGAAATGACCACTCCATCTTACAATTTGTGTTAGTAGAGGAAAGAAAAGGCCTTTATAGCCTGACATTCAGCTTAGATTTGGAGATCAGATTTCAAAGAGTTCAGAGAAAGATGTAAGATTTTATGGATGAGAATTATAGGGCAAAGTCAGACAAATAGGAAAGCTCTCAAAATATTCTGAATATTCACAAAGAAAATTCCAATAAAGAAAAAAAAGAGTAGTGTTCTGAAAAAGACTAATATGAACACATCATAAAATCAACAACCCAATTGTTGTTTTTTTTAAAGGAGAGATGTGTGTGTATATATGTATATGTATAAACTTTTTTAATACATATGCATATATTTAATCTATGTCAGAGTGCTTATTGTCTTGAAAGGAAGTTAAAGGAGAAAGAAAAATTGGAACACATAGTCTTACAAAAATGAATGTTGAAAACTATCTTTACATATATTTAAAAAATAAAAAAACTAATGAAAAATTTTAATAAATATATATGCCTTTTAAATATATATACTTTATATATAGATGTGTATACCTTTTTGATATATGTAGTCAAAGAATAGCCAATGAGGGCTCCATCTTTAAAATATGTTTATATTTGGCCTCCCTGGTAAGTAATATGTAAGTACATATAATTATTCTCTTTTTTTAGTTTATTTATTTGTAATACATATTGTTTATGAATTATGTTTGGAGAGAAAAATCAGAGCAAATGAGAAATACCATGAGAGAGATTTTTTAAAAATAAGAAAAAAGAAATAAATACAGCATGTGTTGATTTACATTCAATCTCCTTAGTTCTTTCTCTGGTTGCAGATGGCATTTTCTGTCCAAAGTCTATTGGGATTCTTTTGGATCACTGAACTACTGAGAAGAACCAAGCCTTTCATAGTTGATCATCACACATTCTTGCTGTTATTGTATATACTGTATTCCTGGTTCTTGTTTCACTCAACATCAATTCATGTAAATCTTTCCAGGCCTTTCTATAATCAGCTTGTTCATCCTTTTTTATAGAACAATAATATTCCATTATCTTCATGTACCACAACTTGTTCAACAATTCCCTAATTGATAGGCATCTATTCATTTTCCAATTCTTTGCTACCACAAAAAGAACTGCTACAAACATTTTTGCACACATAGGTCCTTTTCCCTCCTTTATAATTTCCTTGGGATACAGACCTAGTAATGGCACTGTTGGATCAAAGGGTCACAGTTTGATAGCCCTTTGGGTATAGTTCCATATTGATCTCCAGAATGGTTGGATCATTTCACAATTCCACCAACAGTGCATTAGTTCCTAGTTTCCCACATCTCCTCCAACATTTATCATTATCCTTTCCTGTCATTTTAGCCAATTTGAGAGGTGTGAGATGGTACCTCAGAATTGTTGTAATTTGCATTTCTTTAATCAATAGTGATTTAAAGCATTTTTATATAACTATAAATGGCTTTAATTTCATCATCTACATATAATTATTCTTAGCCTGATTGCAAGCCAACAGGCAGAGGCTTGGTTGAGGATGCTTCTGGTCATGAATGACTAAGGAGATAGATGGTATTGGAAGGAGCTGGAGTGAGAGTAGGATATAGTTGCCATTATTTTAAAAGTTAGTTTTATAAATGTTTCATGTTTTTTCCTTCTGACACTCACTGTTAACATAATTGACCATGAGATTCATCAAAAATCTAACCAAAGTAGAATTGTTATCAGAGAACAGAGTAGTAGTGGCTGGCCAATGGAAATGGAAGTGCCTACAAGAAGATGTTAGAAAGGCATTTACCTGAGAATGACAAGGAGTTACTCTCTTCAAAGAATGCAACTCTTGAAGAGAAAAGGTTGGGCTGTGCCCCTTAGAAAGGTACTGATCCTTGGAGCTCAGCTTAGAGCCACCCTTAAAAGAACTTCAGAAGAATCCCATTAAAAAAAGAAGATATCCTCATTAGAGAATCCCATGCTCTGAAATGTTCTCCATACATGTGCCTCTTTTTCTTGAGTCCACTCTAATCTAGGATTCTGTGTCTATAAGCAAAGAGAATATTCCCAGACTGGTGGGGATGTTTTGTAACTGATGTTCTTGCTATACAGTTTCAACAAATACTCTCTTGTAAAAGCTAATTGGTTGATCAATAATTGTGACTAGATGGGGGTTTGTGAACAATAATACTAGAAACTATAACCCCTTAATATCGCCTGTAGATCCTTGAGGGGAAAAGGTATCAAACATCTTCTAGAGATCCAACCTTTCAGTGTTAGTGATAGTTGGTAAATTGAAGGAAGATTATGAAAGAGGAGCTTAAACTAGCACAATGCCTGACTCTTGCTAGGTACTTAATAAATGCTTATTGACTGATTTAGTGATCAGCACGGTTCTGTCAGAATAATGTCTGCAACAAAATCAGAATTCTAAAAAGCAAAGCAAAGGACAAGGTTAGAATGGAAATAGACATAGTAGGGGAAGAGGCAGCTTTCTTATTTTCAGAACAGTTGTTGGCCCACGCTTATAGAAGAAGCGGGGGGACTGGGAAAAAACAAATATCTAAAGTTGCAAAATCAAAAAAAGTCTACAAACTGTAGACCAATGTCCTTGGCAGACGCCTAGCAATATTCTGGAGCATATTGTAAGGGTGTGCCCCTTTCAAACTTGAGCAGATCAATTTGCACCTTGGAAAGAATGTAAAACTTTGAGGAGGCTCATTTTCACCTTGTAGAGGATGTGAAGTTTTGAGCAGCTCATTTGGATTTGAAAAGACAAAAAAAACAGCTATACAGCTGGCATAGTATGCCCCAGGACCTAAACTGCTTCTCTCCCTTTTCCTTACCTATTCATGGACCATGTGCCAACAGGAAAAATTTTAAACTTTAAAAAATTGGGGAACCCCGACCTCATCACCCCAAACTGTTTGGAATTAGTGGACAAATGATCGTTGTCTGGTGTGGCTTAACCTTTGAAGGTGATTTCAGAAATGTATTAAATAATCACCATGAGTTTAGGGTAAAGTCTCTCAATCTCTGTATCATGAAAAGAAATTGTCAAAAGTAATTAAATATACCTAAAGGGCTTTGTCTTCCTGGGATAATCCTGCTTCCCCCACAGCTGTCTAAGAGAAGACTCAGCTGAAGCCCCAGGGAAGTAGAACAAGGTGGCTTTTTTCTGTCCTACAATAAGCACCCTATCTTTTTTTTCTTTTCCAAAAAAAGCAGGACACCAGGAGACAATCAGAAGGACAGCACTACCATCTGTTACAATTGTAGAGACAGTGGTCATGTTCAGGTTGAATGTACTCATGAAAAAAATGAAACTTGTCTATTAAGCCCAGCTGTGGAAGGAAAATCAGGGTCCGGAAAAGGAAGCATGCCTGTGGACTAAATACAATAAGAATGGGCTCATCATTGATCACTTATGGGTCTTTGCCACCTGGGACTCATAAGACCCTGAATAAAGTTAACAACAAAAACTGGGAGTGTGGAATACACTGTTGTCTTCAATAAAGGAACACAAAATGCCATTATTGTATGAGACACATTTAAGAAAAATGCTATTACAGCCTTTGTAAGGGACCAACCCGAGCAAAACCAGCTTCTAACTGGTGGGTGACCAGAGGCAAACAAAGCAAGATAAACACAGGAGAGTCAGGAAATTTCCATTTCCATGTGAGGGAAATGGTTTGTAAGAGAGAACACAGGTGCAAAAACCCCATTCCTAGTTGGGGTTAGCCAAGTAATGTGAGAAGATCTTAACACTTATACCTATGGCTATGCAGTGAACTGTAGCCCTTACAATAAGGGATGAGAGCAACAATGTGACAAGTTTGATTCATAGCAAGGCTTATCAGAAAAAAATCCTGGGATTCTGCTGTGGTTAAGATCATCCAGAGGATGAGCGCAAAGGATTGTTGGTATGCTAAACTCAGGGCATAAACTGCTTCTTGGGTCTTGAGCTCTGGAAACAGTGTCTCCTCATATTTTGACATTTCCCCTCTTTGGCCAAGAAGAGGAGTCTGAAAGAACCCCTACTCTTATGGCCAACAAAGGAGAGGCAGATATAAGCCAAGAGGCCACAAGGGGCCAATGGAGTCAAGATAAAATGTTGCACAGATGACCTACTAGGGAAGCGTGTCCCAGATATTATTGTAAGCCATTGTTTGCTTGCAAGCAGAAGGGGGTGATGGCAAGAATGTAGCGGGAGAAAATGCCAACACACACATGAATCAAGGCCTTAATGGTTAAGCACATAACAAAGGGGAAGAAACAAAATTAGGACAGTATACTCAGCCCTTATCTGGAATCTTGGGATAGCTAACTTATCTGGATGTCAGCTGCTTCTGGGTCCATACTAATGAACCTTGAGGTCCCTGAATGGTTCTGCCATCCTCAAGAGCTGGGGCTTTCTTCAGATGATTCAGAAATACATACTCACAAATTTGGCAACTGCAAAAGTAATCAGAAGGAGCCCTTAGAGAACACTCCTTGCATCAGTCTTTGAGTTTCTGGTCAGCATAACATAGATCAGAAGTTCAGAAGTCTTTAAATAACATGTAGAATTGGTCCAGTTTCCTAACCACCCAAGGCTAGGTTCAAACAATTCAATAAAAATTTTCTCACAATTCTCATAATTGTTTAATTACATTTAGTCAAGTAAATATCAAACTCCTTAGGGTTTGAGTTAGATACTTAGAAATCTTACAATGGACTAGTTCTGAGAAGGGAGATTTATACATCACCAAGGTAACTAAGAAAACTTAAACATAACTTAAAATCAATTTTCAATATCTATTTAATCATCATTTTTTGAGTCCCAAATGTCTCAGATAGTTATCTGGTCCCTAGATATCTTTTCTTGGACAATAGGCTTTATCTTCAGAACAGCTTTGAAAGAAACTCTGCTTCACTGGTTCCAAATCTAGAGCTACCTATATAATTCTGCTAGTAATATCATTTAAATTTGGTTCTTCAATTTTGAAACCTTAGAGAATTTCAGTTTATATATCATTTGTTGTTCCTATCCTCACCTAAATTTTATATTTGATATAAAAATCTTTTAAATATTTATGAGGGTCCAACAATAAAATGAACTCTTCTGCCTTTTAAAATTATCAGACTGATACTTTAACATTTCACTTTCTTTACCATTCTTCATATAATTTATGTGTAAAATCCAATTTTGAGAACTTATTACCAAAACATGTTCAATGCTTGAATTTCCATGATGGATAACTTTTGGAAGCCTATATACATCTATGTATAGTTCTTTGAGAAAATGATCTAATCCTGCCATTATCCCAAAATTAAGTTTTCCATTTATTTAGAAACTTTTAACATTACATCTTTGTCTTATTATTTATTTAATCATTTCCCCCTTAGGAAGATTGAATATCTATATTATAATGACCCCACAAATACAGATTAAAATTGTAATCTTGTATCTTATTATAGTAAGTAAAATTGCATCTCATCATAGTAAGTCAGAGATGTTCCAGTATCAATATATTATTTAATAACTTAGCATTTTTGATAACATAAATTTGCTATAAAAAATAAAAAGGGACATGTTTTATATATGTAACAATGTTATGTATAATGACAGAGGGGAAAAAAAACTCTCTTAGCTCTGTTTGATTCCAAGCATGGGTCATATCTGACAACTAATCATGTAGTCTCAGGGCAAGTCTCAATATTAATCAGGAGGAAATTTTCGTTTTCAGAGAGGAAATAGCACAATCAGGAAATAGAGTCATGAGGATCCTACCTAGCCCATGCCAAAACTTTTCCCAAGCATAGACATTCACTTTTAACCGAGTAGTTCTCAAACTGTAGCACATGCTGTATTCTATTATTGGCTTAATGATAATTCAAATAACAATCCCTCTAAGCAAAGCTCGAATAAATAGTAAATCATAGTACCAGAAATTTTTGCCTTAAATAGCAAAATTTCACAAACTACATCTTGGGGTTTGAATATCATTCCTGGTGTCTCCCTAACAATCAGTATTTCATTAATCTTTAACTTATAAATGAAAACTCACCACATTCTGGGGCTTCAGTCATACAGCAAATATCCGATAGTTGACTCATCATTAATATGCTGAGAATACTCTTTAAAGCACTTTATACCTTTTCATAATAGCCAAAATGTTTTAATAAAAATGTGATACTTTATTATTAACTGTTTTTAACAAAATATACTTCATTAAATATTCAATAATTTTCAAATATGTATTTTTATCATCCTTTCAAAGCCTAATTCACATATAACAGTATACAGATTAAAAGTTGTTTTGTCTAATAGGATTTCTGTTACAATGGTCACAATATGATGTTAGGATTACTAAGTGAGAACTCAGGTTGTCTGGACAGTGACAAGGTGAGAATTCAGGTTTTCTGGACAATTACAAGGTGAGAACTCAGGTTGACTTGATAGAGGGGGCAAGCTCATTGGCTGGGGTGGTTCTTCCCAGAAGCCCTTGCATTATCCCACACCCATTTTCTGGGAGGATAAAAGAGATAGCACTGGGCCCAGAGAGCAGATCGGCCTGGAGAAGGATAAGGGCTGGAGGAGATTCAGAGCCAGGATTCAAGAAGAAACACTCTGAATTGCATCAGGCTTGACGGGGCTCTCTGCAGGAAGGGAAGTCACTTCTAAGGACAAGAGTTAACAGCAACTGTCTGGAGACAACGGTTCACTACAGGAAGAAGAATCTGTCCGAGAGATTTGAGTAGACACAGCAGATCTCTTCCCAGAGAGCGATCCAGCAGCTTCTAGAGACGACAGCTCGATACAATTGGCGCCCAACGTGGGGCAAGGACATTTGCTTATCCTGACAAGAGGAGCTAGACCAGACCTTCGCAATTTGGCGCCCGAACAGGGACAGACACGGTCCTGATTCCAGTGGAAAAGCCTCCCATCCAGATCTCAGTCTCTCTGACCCAGAACCGTGAGTAACGAGGAAACTTTGTTAAAGATTAAGTGAGCATGCTAATAGATAAATAAGGAACTTAACTTGTTAAGGGCTAAACCAGGAATCTCTTATAGCTGAAATGGGGCAGATGTTAGCTACATTCAATCCCTGGACCTCAGCCGATTCAACCCCAGCCCCAGAAGCAACCTCAGCTCCACCCCCATTCAGGAGTGGTACTATAGAGAGTATTATCAAGATAATTGAGGAGCAGAGTTTACTTGTAACCTGGGTACAGATTGCTAAACTCTTGGCTGCATTAAGATGCACTTCCCCTTGGTTCTTAGAGGAAGAAAAGATAGATGTAGATAAATGGAAGCTAGTGGGATATGAAATGAAAGAATTTCAAGCAAAAAATGGGCCTCGTTCAATTTCTGCAGAAGTATTTTATATCTACAACATAGTTCAATTAGCCTTAAACTATCAAGCAAGTTGTAGGAGAAGGAAAACTTCTAAAAATGAACAGAGGAGGAAGTGTGAGGATAAAAGGAAAGATCAAGATCTTGCCCTAGAGCAAGAAAATTTAAATGAGGAATTATGGTATGATTCTCTTGAAGAAGCTTCAACCCTGCCTAGAGAACAGATTATTGACAGGCCCACATCAACCCCAGCTTCAGAGATGGAGGAAGAAAGAGGGGAAGAGGCAGAAACACAAACAGAATTGCCTGTGAAGAAGCCTAAGCCTATGACAAGATTAGAAAAAGCATTGGTTAAAGCTAAGAGAGAAGGACAGGATATAAGTGATTTTATACATGCATATCCTGTGATTGAAAATACTGACTCTGTAGGTAAAAAAAGGAGAAGATATGCACATTTAGATTTGAATAAAATTAAGGATTTGAAAAAAGGTTGTACCCTTTATGGGGCTACATCAGCTTATGTCAAAATGTTACTAGATGGTTTGTCTTATGAAGTCCTAACCCCGAATGATTGGAAATCCATAGCAAGGACATGTCTGGAACCTGGAGAAAACTTATTATGGCTTGCGGAATTTCATGAATTATGTAAAATTCAAGTCAGATGCAATTTGGAAATAGGAGTTAACACACAATTCACTTTTGAGCACTTAGCTGGTGAAGGTCAATATGGAGAGAATTCGGAACAGATTAATTATACCATGACAATATATGAACAAATTGCTAAGGCTGCAATAAAAGCTTGGGGTGTCCTCCCTGGACAGAAAGATCAGGGAGAGGCTTTCACTAAAATACAGCAAGGTCCCAATGAACCTTTTGCAGATTTTGTGGGACGTTTGCAAACTGCTGTCAAAAGAACTATTGGAGAAAATTCAGCTACAGAAATAATGACCAGACATCTAGCTAAGGAAAATGCCAATGAGATTTGCAAAAGAATTATATGGGGATTAGAAAAAGATGCTCCTTTAGAGGAGATCATAAGACGCTGTGCTACAGTGGGAACAAATGCTTTTTACACCCGGACAATGATGAATGTGGAAAGGCAGGGTCCCTCCTGGCAAGGGACTTCTAGAGAAACTCGGCAATGTTTTCAATGTGGAAAAATTGGACATCTAAGAGCTCAGTGTAGGTATGGAGATACAGTGAGAAGACAGGGTGAAAGAAGACCTAAAACCCCATGTCCAAAATGCAACAGAGGACTCCATTGGGCATCAGAGTGTAGAATAATTCAGGGAAATGGGATGAGGGACCCAGGTCCAGGGCTCAGACTTGCGGCATGATGGCAGCTGATGTTATACCCAAAGAGTCTTTAGAAGGTCAGGACTCTGATTTGATCAACCAGCAGAAAAGCAATCACATGGCAGAACGGGATTACCTGATAAGTGAGCCAAAAGGCAATCAGATTGCAAAAATGGATTACACTTGGGGAGAATACAGGCCTTTTAAACCAACAGGGCTGTGTCCAGTGCAAACAATTCCAATGTAATTGCCAGATGATGAGAAGAGATTTAGAAAGTGATAAATAGAAGGTAATTAGATAGGTTAACTGCCTGGGAGAGAGGGTTTGCTTGTATTTCTTCAGCAGGAGAAGGAATCAGATGGGTGCCAACAAGTCATATTCGCCTTGTCCATCAGAGAAAGACAGAAAAAGAGAAAGGCCTCAAAATAAAGGAGAAGATCTAAGAAACATCTGACACTGAAAGAGCATGGATAATAAGAAGACTGTTAAAGAACTTTAAAAACCAGCAGGAATCATTGGACTTCCTCACACAAGATGAGACTAATGGACAATGGACTTATGGACATTTATAAATTTTCAATTTATGATTATGTTATATACTTCTAGCATGTATTACGTTACTATGTTACTATGTGCTTATGTAATTTATGTAATTATCTGTAATACTTCCCATATTGATGGATTTATGTTTCAAGGTCATTTATGTAATTATCTGTAATACTTCCCATATTGATGGATTTATGTTTCAAGGTCATGACTGTCCTATGTTCTAAATCAAAAGAAAGGGGGAGATGTTAGGATTACTAAGTGAGAACTCAGGTTGTCTGGACAGTGACAAGGTGAGAATTCAGGTTTTCTGGACAATTACAAGGTGAGAACTCAGGTTGACTTGATAGAGGGGGCAAGCTCATTGGCTGGGGTGGTTCTTCCCAGAAGCCCTTGCATTATCCCACACCCATTTTCTGGGAGGATAAAAGAGATAGCACTGGGCCCAGAGAGCAGATCGGCCTGGAGAAGGATAAGGGCTGGAGGAGATTCAGAGCCAGGATTCAAGAAGAAACACTCTGAATTGCATCAGGCTTGACGGGGCTCTCTGCAGGAAGGGAAGTCACTTCTAAGGACAAGAGTTAACAGCAACTGTCTGGAGACAACGGTTCACTACAGGAAGAAGAATCTGTCCGAGAGATTTGAGTAGACACAGCAGATCTCTTCCCAGAGAGCGATCCAGCAGCTTCTAGAGACGACAGCTCGATACAATATAAGAGAATTTTAAAATATAATAATAAAAGAAGCAACATTATGTATTTAAAACCTGAAAGAAAATTTTACATGACATCAATTGCCTTTCAAATTATCACATATAAAAATCATTGATCTTATTACTTTTGGCATTTTAAAACCATTTTAGAATTATGAGGAATGGAACAATTATATTCAGTTAAATAAATGATAATGATAGTGCTCAGCATATGCTAGTTATTGTTATGTACTTTACAATCATTATAATTCACAACAACTCTGAAAAATGAGTACCATTATTATTTTTTTTCTTTACAAATCAGGAAGCTGGGCAAATATAACTTGCCTAAGATTATACACCTAATAAATTTCTGCAACCAGAGCAGAAAAGGGTAGATTCACCTTTGGCAGAATCTTGTTGACCCCACTACCACTACCACATTGGTTGAGTTTGTACTACCATGCTAGTCAATGCCAAGGGCAATAGGACCTTCCCAAGCAGTAGCTAAGCAGGGCTTTCTGAATGCTAAGCCTGTCTTGGAGGCTTTGCAGGTTTAGCAGAGAGCATTAAGTGCAGATTTAAAAATCCCAGGGGCTGGGGTGGCTGGTGCCAGGACTTTTCTATTGGTGATAGTTCCTGGTAGAAAAGAAAAGCTTATTCTGGCTGTAGGGCCTGTATTTGGAAATCTGATCTGGGATGAGAGTGGTTAACAGAAAGAATTTGGTCTAGGGGAATCACAGGAGTTTCTTTGTTTTAAACAATTTTTGCTCTTTTCACTCAGAAATATTGAGAAAGAATTAGCAAGAAGTTGCTATAAGGTGCTTAACTGTTTAGGTATTTCTTTTTTTTCCTTTCCTCTGGAATTATTTCCAAACTAGCTGCCTCCTTTCATCACCCTAGAATAATGAAACTATGCATCTTAATCTCCAGGTAGGAAAAATATCTAAATACCATTTTACTTTTTAAAAACTTAATAAAACTAAAACCTTATTTTTTTCTTAAAACAAATTCTACAGATGGTACCCCAAAACTTACTAAGACATTTCAGAAAGCAGTGAATTCCTGGAATTACCATAAAGTCTGATGAACTCTCCCCTGCAATTCTAAAGAAAAAAAAAAAGATAAATATTCAAATTTCTTAATATCTTAAGATTTTTTAGCAGTTCTATAAACTTTAATTAACTGACTTTGTTTCTGTAATTCCAACATATTTAAAGTTGAAATGACAAAGGGGAAAGTATCTTACAGAGTTTTTCTCTTTTCTTAAAACCTACTCTCCAACAGAAACTCTAAAGCAGGAATTAGTCATACTTACTGGGACAACTGACTCAATTATAAAAGTTTATTAATTTTTCTTGGGGTTTTAAACTCTTTGGCAACAGCTCTTAGAAGTTTTTCTGGCTTGTTGCATTTTAAATCTTTGAAGGAAACAGAATTTAGCTCACAGACATTTTGCAAAAGTACAAACACGGACAAAATGACAAGACAGATACATAGCAGAAAGATTCTAACAAAGTGCTCAATCACAATTCTAATTTTAATGGATTCAGATGAGGTATACATGTTACTGAGAAGTTAGACAGTTGCAGTTTTACAGAGGCATACAGAGAGATCAATTAACAGAGATAGACAATTAAGAAAGGATATACTGAGCAGAATGATCCAGGATGGATTGGGTTGTAGGAGGGACTCTGAAGTTTTCCTCGAACAACAAACTCAACCAATGTGGAGCTTGGAGAACTGGAATAGGGACAAGGACAGTGAACTCCTTCAGAGAAGAGAACTAAATCTCCAGTGGCATCTGTTGTTGCTGTTTGTCCTTTATTCTTGAAGAAGACCATGATATCAGGGAGGTGATGCCAGAACATGCACATGAATTGCATTTAAGTGAGGCAGGACTGGGCAAGGTCACCTGCCTCACTTTCCCCTCCAGAGCCATCTGGGTCCTGTGGACACATATAGATTCAGAACAACTGGAAATGGCCCTAGATGCAATGGGAGACTTTAGTGATATGGTATAGTTTCTAGGGGAAAGATTGCAATAATTTTAAGGTCCTAACAATTTGTCAATGATTCCAAAATTTTCTGTCTTTAGAATCAGTGATCTCAAGGTCCCCCAATCTTAGAGTGCTATTGTTCTAATAATCTAACAATCTGTCAATGATTATAAAAGTCTTCTGGCCTAGGAATATAATAGTATTTCTCTCCTTAGACTTTAGGGAAGATATATTAGTGATCCTGAAACTCTCTAACCTTAGAATGTTACCATTCTGACAATCTGTCAATGATCCTAAAGTCTTCTGGCCTTAGGATAGTCCTAGATCTGCTGGTCAGTGATAACCAAATTCCTGAGAACTCTCCTTAGTTCTAGGGCATAAAATTAGCATTTCAATGACATGAAGAACTGGGCAAATTTGTCTCCTTACTCCTGGATCTTGCCAAATTCTTTTGGAACTTAGCCCACTTCAATTGGCATTGCAATTACAATAAACTTTGCCCTTTGACTTGTATATGGTTTCAAATCTGCAAATTCTTTTGAGACACCTTGTGACACCAGTTTGCAAACCCAATCTTTTGTGATCCCTTCCCAACCTCAACATTGGCATCTGGTACTTTCTCACTAGTGATGAGGTCAGGGTAACAATTTTTAGTTCTAAATAAATGTGACAAATTCACAATAACTATTCTCTTTGGCAAAAGACAGGTTTGTTTAGAGGAAGAGGTTATAGACAAAATGAAAGGATATGACAGACACCAGAAATGGCAAACATGAAACAGAATTAGCCAGAGTAAGAAGAAAGACATTATTAGTGGAAAGGGAGAGAGAAAGAGTAACCTCATAGTAGATTTAGACCTGAAAAGAACTTAGGAAAGATCTTTATCATAACCAGATCTTTCATAGGGGAAATATAGCCTTGGAGTTTCCAAGGCACAAACTCAACCAGGAGGGCCAAAGAGCTAGATGGAATGCACCTGGTAGACCAGGTCCTAGACCTGTCTAAAGATATGGCAATCAAGATAGTCTGGGAAAGCTAACTTCTTTTTTTGTGCGCAATTATAGAGTTGATTGAGTTTACATTAGGAATGTCTTAACTTATAGTTATAAGACGGTCTGGGAAAGCTAAGTTCTTATCAAGGTTGTCTCAAAGTTTGTTGTGACTAACTAGATTGGAGAGAGGTTGGATGAATTAACAATAGACTCTAATTTAACATTATTCCATGACAGAGGAAGAGAGAAAGTTACATCACTGGTACCAGAGTCCAATGGCCCAGTCTCATGTCCAAAACCACTTCCGACACCAATTAATATCAACAGGACTGGAACCAGCCTCTAACCTGTGAGTGGCTGGCATGAACAAAGTTAGAGACAGGAGAGTCAGAAAACAAACAGAAGTTTAATTTCAAAATGAGGGAAATGATTTACAATCAAGGACACATGTATCAGAGCCCTGCTCACTGGATGGGGGGAGAGGCAGGGAACCCAAGACAATTTGGGGAGACTTCCATACTTATACCTATAGCTATTTAGCTGTAGCCCTGACAATAAGGATAACAGCAGTAATGTGACAAGTTTTGTTAAGGTTGGGAAAGAAGGCCTCAAAAGTTTGGGTTACAGGCATCGCAAGAGAATTTGCAGGCTTGACCCATTTCCTAGTCAAAGGGCAAAGTTTATTGTCAGTATAATGTCATTACAAGAGGGCTGATCTCCAAAAGAAATTAGCAAAGCCCTAAGAGAGAGGAGACCTCTTTATCCAGCTTTCTATCACTGACATGCTAATTCTATGGCCCAGAGGAGTGGTCTCCAGAATTTGGTTGCCACCGGCCAACAGATTATCTATCTGACAGTCAGCAGTGAACTGAGGAGTGGTCTATTTACTACTGCCTCAGGACTTTGATCTGTGGGACTATCCTAAGGCCAAAAAGCTATCTTGACTGAGAGAGTGGTCTCTATTCAGAATTAATATTGGGGCATGTGAAGTTATCCTGAGGAGTGACTCCAGGATTTAGGACTACTGACTTACTGTTAGAACAGAAGCTCCCCCCAAATCAGGAGCCCTCCAAAGGTTTTATTACATCATTCTCCCTCTCAAGCAGTTTGTACCCCAAATTCACTTTGGGACAAAGGACCGAGAATTCATCTTCTGAGTGCTGCTTCATTCCTGAGGAAGGGGGACATAGAGCTGTCCTATTGAAGTCCAGATGGGGGAGGGGGAGGCAAGATGGTGGCAGCAGCATTCAGAGGGGTGCTGGGTATCACAATTCGTTAGCCATTAGTATTCAGTGTGAACAAATAGTTGCAAGTTCATAGCTTGGAGCCTGGAGGAAATAAATCTCACAAGAAGGTTAAAAATGCAGGGGCCAAATATGAGCAAAAAATAATAATAATTAAAAGTGGAGTAAGTAGGGAATAATAGCCAGGAACCCCACCCAGAGAAAGGCTGGAGAGGGAGACAACCATGAATGCCTCTCACCCAAACACTATTTTTTGTTTATTGGTATTATTTATTTTATATTATTATCAGACACTGCAGTGTCTGAAGCAGTAGCATTATACACAATGAAAGAAGCATTCAGATCACTTGAGGTGGAAGGACCATAACAGGTCCCTCAGAAATATCGAAGTGGAAAACCCATTTTACAAGAGTGGAAAACCCACTTTACCAAAAAAAAAAAAAAAAAAAAAAAAAAAAAACATATTCCTTAGGTGCACAGGTACCTTGAGTGTCAAGTTAATAGTAGCTTCCTAATTAGTTGTCTCCAAGGATTATTATAATTACATGACATATCAATCCAAATGTTAATTCTCAGAAGGTTATGAAGAAGCTTCAAGGAAGATCATGTAGAAGCATTATGAGCAAGTTTGCCAGAATAATTTTATTACTACAATTATTATATGGGTAAGAAATCCTTTCTGTCCAGGAAACAGGGGATAGTCAATCACATTAAAGGTACTCCCCTGGGAGGTAGCTAGTACAAATGGGGTTGCATCCAGGGTAGGGATGGTGACATTTGGGAATGAGCCCTTTGCAAATAATGCATCAGGTCACGTATGTGGGCTGCCTTAAGGATGATGAGGGCACATCCAACAATCCCGAATTTCCCCACTGTCCACAGAGTTCCCTAATCTAACTAAAAACAAAGAAGTTATCTCCCCACTGGCAAGGGCTACAGAGTAGCACTGAGAGAGCTGGAGAGAAAATACTAGGAGCAAAGCTCTCATCCTTAGAGTGTTGTTAAAAGTACACTGGAAAAAGTGGAAAATAACAAGAAAGAAAGAAAGCTAATCTTAAATGCCTCGGCCACCTTTTGTGTTATTTGAGAAGTGAAGGCTAGGCCATTGTGGACTCTGCAAAGAACTGGGCAGGTCAAAAGAAGCTCCCACTAGCTGGCTTCTGGGATTAGAAGCTGGCCTGAGGGTATTTGAAACCACCCAGAAGGAGAAAGCGTGTGTCCCCTTTCTTCCACAAGAGCTACATGAATCTATAAGAGTCAGGGAGCTGGGGAAGTAAAGGTGCCATGGTCAGGGGCAAATAGGCAGCAGCCAAGCAGCTGAATCTGCAAGCCTGTTTCCCTGCATATATAATAGAACTTTTTGCTGTTGAAATTCCCCTTTCTTTTCATATAGCTTCATGAGCATGCA
Source organism: Sminthopsis crassicaudata (assembly GCF_048593235.1). Classification (NCBI taxonomy): domain Eukaryota; kingdom Metazoa; phylum Chordata; class Mammalia; order Dasyuromorphia; family Dasyuridae; genus Sminthopsis; species Sminthopsis crassicaudata. Next base: position 334,532,629 of record NC_133620.1, read on the forward strand.
AAATATGAAAACATTTGGAGTCAGTATAGATGTTCACACTCATTCTTTTCCCCATTTTTAAGAAAACTGGAACCATCTATAAACCATTCGCCATCTGGGTTATAATGTCACTGGACTGAGTGTTGTCAAGAAGCAGAATGGCAGGATTAAGGATGGGGTACACTAGGAGAGCCAAGTCGGGGATATCTAGCAGGAGAGCTTTGGTTTCAAAAATGCTCTGAACCCAGTGGTGAACTTGGAGGCTTCCTCAATTAGAAGGTCTGTGGCAGCTAGCTCTAAGGCAGGAGGGTCACCCCCAAAACACCAAGTTTCTTTGAGAACAAGAAACAAGAGGTCCAGGATAAGGTCCCAGGGATTGAGTCAAGACCCCTAGGACCTGACTCTGCCTTTCATCACCATACAGAGTAAAACGCTTTAGGTAGGGCTAAGGCCAGGGCAAGAGATTAGTTTAGCTTTCAGGGTCTTAATCAGACTGTTAAACTAGGTGGGTCTTTAAACAAAGAAACTTTATAGCCCTATAAGGGGGAGAGGGAGGCTGAATGTTAAGAGTTTGTATGGATACAATCAGAGAAGCCTCTGCAGATCAAGATACCATCTAACCCATATTGGCCATATTGTATTAGTGGAGGATTACATTCCCCTGGATTTGCCCCTTCAAGGGTAAAAAGAAATCGTGAATCTTTATGCAATGGTATGCAAAAGAAAGCATCTTTAAGATCTTGTTGTGCCATAGTTCCTTTTAATTGTCCTGCTTCAATTTCCCTAATTGACCTACCTTAGGTTCCTTTAATTGTTCCACCCCAATCCTTCTGGTTGCAATATCATCCCTCCCTCCTAATCATCATGATCCAGATAAGGAGAAAGACTTTCTGTCTTAGAGATCATGACCCCAGCCCTTCCCTACTTATCAGAATGTCAGGTGCCTCCCCCATTCTGTCATTTTTCTTCTTGATTCCAGCTTCTCAGAATGCCTCCCCAAACCTGTCAAAACCAGATTGATAGTCCATTCCAGCAATCAGTGCTCTGACTCCGCCCCTGCCCCAGTCTATCCTGGTCACTTGGAGCCACATATGTATATATTCTTTTCTTTTTTTTCTTTTTTTCATAGTTCTTATTTACCAGATATATGCATGGGTAATTTTACAGAATTAACAAATGCCAAACCTTTTGTTATAATTTTTCCTCTCCTTCCCCCCCCAAGATGGCAGGTTGACCAGTACATGTTAAATATATTAAAGTATAAATTAAAATGTGTATATATTCTTCATGGGAAACACACATTAGCAGCTGGATGCTGGTTCTTGGAGACGATAGTCTCATTCAGCCCTGGATCCAAACCATGGAAGCATTCATCCCAGCACAATCCCTCCCCCTCAAATAAAATATTAAAAACTCTCTAATCTCCATCTTGCCTTAGTTTCTCCAGCATTTTGTCCCTGGGATACCTGTATTGGGCTCATGGCTTCTACTGACCATTTGCTCTGGTTATAGAAATTTGCTGTAAGAGGAAAAAGCAGGGACAGATTATAATAGTGTCAAAACAGGTCCTTCTGTAATGCTGGAGAAACTGAGGCAAGATAGAGATTAGAGACCTAGGATATACTATAAGATGTTTAATATGTATGGGAATGCCTGCCATCTAGGGGAGGGGGTGGAGGGAAGGAGGGGAAAAACTTGGAACAGAAGCAGTACAAGGGATAATGTTGTAAAAAAAAAAAATTTACCTATGCTTATGTACTGTCAAAGAAAATGTTATAATTATAAAAACTAATTTTAAAAAATAGAGATTAGAGAATAATTTAATAATTTATTTAATGGAGAGATTTACTGGGACCAAATGGATCGATGGTTTGGCTCCAAGGCTGAAGGAGTCTCCAAGAATCCAGCAGTGAATACAAGATTCTTTTATAGGGTAACAAGAACAATGACATCATGGGGGAGGTACCTGAATGGGGATGGCCTAATGGGAGAGGAAGAACCTAGGATGATGATGACATAATGGAGGCAGGCATAATGGAGGGAAGTACTGGAGAGCCTCCTGATATTCTAATGATGTCTAAAATGGATAAAGACCTTTATCCCATCAAACATTAAGAGGGAATGACTATAGCTAAGGTCTGAGATATAAGGCCTTTATCCTAACATTAAGGAGGGAATGGTTATAACCTGAGGCAGAGTTAACTGAATAGGACAATTAGGGAAACTGGGTCAGGACATTAAAAAACTGTGGCACAACACTTCAGGCCTCAGCCTAAGAGCACATACATGACTGGATAAAGCATCCTCAGATCTGTTTGACAGCCAATCACATGATAATAATTAGCCTGACTCAGAAATAATCAGGTGGGAAACAAAGAAACAGAACTGGGAAACTGAGTCAGAATGATCCCACCTTAAGCAGAGGCTAAGGTTGTGTCCTCCCAGCTTTTGCTCGATAAGCCAATCACCTAGATATTTTAGATCAGGTAATCAAATTCAGAACTCAAAAAAATATATATATCAAAGTCTTTAGAGATTTTCTCTCTAATAGCAAATTCTATCAATCACAGCTTGGGGCTAGATATATTAGTTTAAAAGTTTACCAGAACTTACACACATAGAAGATTTTGTTTAACATATTTTATATGTTTAAACTTATCCTGGTGCAAAGGATCGATCATTATACGGTTTATAAATTCTTAGTAAACCCATTCCTTGTTTAGAAATATAAATCCTAAACAGGTTCATTTCTCAAGGCCTAATGACCTTGCTTACACTGATGGTTTCAAGAAAACTGACAAGCTTACAAATTAAGGGGAGGTTGACAGAGACCCCAGGGATGGGGCTGAGCTTGCTGTTGCCCATCCCACCTATTCTTAGTGTTGTCATGGGCAGTGCTGTTTAATACCTCCCCCACTCTGTGAAGACAGAAAGGTGTTGCACACCTCATTCTTGGAGGTAACAGACTTACTATGATGACAATAATTCCAAGTAACTTAGTTAACAATTTTAGGTTTCCTAACTAACGGCCAAATAGTCTCATCTGTAGTTTCTATTCTCTCAAATAAGTTTCCCTTTTGTTTTAGAGAGAAAACAAGACAAATCTTAAAATTGAGATAGAACAGATTTTAAAATTGACTTAATTTTAGTTAACGAGATTCCCTAAATTCTGATTAAATGGCCTAAACAAATTGAATTATAATTTGGTTATTTTCCAATTTACACAAATCAATTCTCTTTTGTGAGTTAGGAAAAGGGTTAAGGTGCCAGATTCTACTGACAGGGCCCTCAGAAGTCTATAACTCTAGATAACTAGAGTTTTTAAAGTAGTACAAACTGCTTTTTGTTTTCCTACAATTCCCAAATTCTTCTGTTAACACTATCAGTGCAAATAGATTACAATTTATATATCCCTTTTGTAGGCTTTAATTAGAGCTCCTTTAAAATTACTTTTACTATCATATCTCAAACACATTTCCAAATTACTTTACACACACATAGAAATCATTTATTTGTTGGTCACATCTAAAAAAACCCATAGAGTTGTCAAATATGAAGCAATTATATCCAATAAAGCAATTAACATTCATATGGCATGTTTTATGCTAAGCACTTTTTAAATCATGTGGTCTTTACAACAACTATTATTTCTCTTTACAAATCAGAAAACTGGGCAGAGATAAAATAATTTGCCACAAATGACATAGCTAATACACATCTGTAAAGGGCTAGAACTGAGCAATGCACTTGTATGATGAAGCACGTGAGACTAATTGCCAATTGGACGGTTCCCTATTAACTTGTTTAAGGTTGACCCTCCCCAGCTGTTCTGTGCTGACTTGATTGGTGAGACAAAGAGAGGGAAGTGACTTGTGTGGGAGGAGCAAGAAAACTTGGGTGGTGGAACTCACGCTCACTTGCACTCGTGAACTGGCGTTGGAGGCGACGGTAAAGATCTAGAATAAAGACGTTTAGTGATCCTGACTCTTGCTGATTTCTGGAAAGATAGAGTTCCAGCATTTGGCGCCCAACGTGGGGCTCCATTTGTAACGTGCTCTCCTGGCAGTTACAATTACTAGTCTGTCCTAGACCCACCAGAGTACCTTTGACCACTGTCCTTTGCAGTGTGAACTCTACCCGGCTCGCCTCCTCTGAGGCCTTCTAAGGTCTCTGGCCACAATCTCTTGAATCTATAGCTTAATAACCGGTAGCGCACTCAAGAACAACCACGTGTAATCTTAAAAGCCTTTATTATACCTACTCACATAATGCCCTAACTGATGCCCTGACTTGTTGGTTCCCGAGTGAACACCTGGTCAGAAGACCCATGTGTTCACTACCAAAACCCTTACCTCTTTTGGCTACCCATCTTGGCTTGGCCACCCAGGCTGGATCACGCCCCCCCTGACTTCTCAGGAGGGGAGATGAAAGCACTAAAAAGGAGATAATCACGCCCTCCCTGACATCTCAGGAAGGGAGATGAGAAGCACCAAAGAGAAGTGGGGATTTGCTAGCGGGTTTCTGGATTGAAGGGCCTTATTAGAGACAAGTATGCACAAACCCATCAGCATGGGAGTTATTACACAAGCACATAGCAATAACACAGAGGCTATTAGTGGTGACTCTCCCCACAATCAGTGCAGACTCGATGTGGTGTAACAAACAGGAATTGTACATGCAAATAGTGACATAACAAACAATATAAATCAACATGGTATTATAAGAGATTTCCAGAAGTCCTAGAAGGAGGGTTTGTAGACACCAGACACACATACCCCTTCTTCAGCAACCAAGAAATAGTCCAAAACCAATCTATTGTCCATTGCCACAGCCCAAATAAAATTTGTAGCCTCCAATATATATCAGCTCTTTAAAGAGCTTCAAGAGCAAGTGAGAAAGCATCCAGGTAAGATTTATATTTTGCATGTCCATTCCCATAGTGGACTTCCAGGTCCTATTTTTGATGGTAATTCAAAGGCAGATAGCCTTCTAACCATGCTGGCCAGTACTCCTTTATTTCAAGAAGCACAAGAGTCTCATTCTAAATATCATCAGGCTGCCCGAGCTTTACGTTTGCAGTTTGGAATAACAAGAGAAGAAGCTAGGAGCATAGTAAAAGCCTGTACAGCTTGCCTTCCTTTCCATGCTCCTACACTCCCTCCAGGGAAGAACCCTCGTGGTTTGAGACCTAATGAAATTTGGCAAATGGATGTGACCCATTATAAATCTTTTGGTCGTCTATCTTTTATCCATGTCGTGGTAGACACCTTTTCAGGATTCACATTTGCAATACCAGCAGCAAAAGAGACAGCCCGAGTGGTCACTGAATTCCTTATACAAGCATTTGCAATTATGGGCGTGCCACAAGCAATAAAAACAGACAATGGACCTGCATATACATCTAAACATTTTACACACTTTTGTGCACAGTATAAGATTTTACACACCACGGGCATACCCTTTAATCCTCAAGGGCAGGCAATAGTAGAGAGAAGAAACAGAGATATTAAGACACTCCTCCAAAAACAAAAGAAAGGGGGAGCCACGGGTAACCCTAGAGAACTTCTAAATTTAGTTCTCTATACCATTAATTTTTTAATTTTTGACAAAGATGCACTGGCTCCAGCAGACAGGTTTTATAACTCACCGGAAGGGCAGTGTCCAGTGCGAGCAGCTCCACTGTCTTTAGATAATCGCCAAGTGATGTGGAGAGACCCAGAAAGTGGTGAATGGAAGGGACCAGATAGGTTAACTGCTTGGGGGAGAGGGTTTGCTTGTATCTCTACAGATGGAGAAGGAATCAGATGGGTGCCAACGAGCCGTATTCGCCTTGTCCATCGGAGAGAGACAGAGCAGACCCTTGAAACGAAGGAGAAGGCCCAAGAAACATCGGGTGGTTCCGTTGCTGACTGTGCCCACCACTGAAAGAACCTGGCAGTTATGGCGTTTGACCCATGGACATCAAAAACTGTTGGACTTGAAAATCCTCAGAAATCATTGGATTCTCTGAGACATCATAAGACTATTGTAGGACTTGAAAGTCTCAGGAATCATTGGATTCTCTGAGACATCATAAGACTATTGTAGGACTTGAAAGTCTCAGGAATCATTGGATTCTCTGAGACATCATAAGACTATTGTAGGACTGAAATCCTCAGGAATCATTGGATTCTCTGAGACATCATAAGACTATTGTAGGACTGAAAGTCCTCAGGAATCATTGGATTCTCTGAGGCATCATAAGACTATTGTAGGACTGAAAGTCCTCAGGAATCATTGGATTCTCTGAGGCATCATAAGACTGTTGCTGGACTTCAAAAACTTGTGGGGATCATTGGATTCCCTAACATATAAAAAGACTGATGTGGGATTTCAAAAACTTGTGGGGATCATTGGATTCCCTAACAGTGAAGCAATGGACAATAGATTGGTTTTGGACTATTTCTTGGTTGCTGAAGAAGGGGTATGTGTGTCTGGTGTCTACATACCCTCCTTCTAGGACTTCTGGAAATCTCTTATAATACCATGTTGATTTATATTGTTTGTTATGTCACGACTTGCATGTACAATTCCTGTTTGTTACACCACATCGAGTCTGCACTGATTGTGGGGAGAGTCACCACTAATAGCCTCTGTGTTATTGCTATGTGCTTGTGTAATAACTCCCATGCTGATGGGTTTGTGCATACTTGTCTCTAATAAGGCCCTTCAATCCAGAAACCCGCTAGCAAATCCCCACTTCTCTTTGGTGCTTCTCATCTCCCTTCCTGAGATGTCAGGGAGGGCGTGATTATCTCCTTTTTAGTGCTTTCATCTCCCCTCCTGAGAAGTCAGGGGGGGCGTGATCCAGCCTGGGTGGCCAAGCCAAGATGGGTAGCCAAAAGAGGTAAGGGTTTTGGTAGTGAACACATGGGTCTTCTGACCAGGTGTTCACTCGGGAACCAACAAGTCAGGGCATCAGTTAGGGCATTATGTGAGTAGGTATAATAAAGGCTTTTAAGATTACACGTGGTTGTTCTTGAGTGCGCTACCGGTTATTAAGCTATAGATTCAAGAGATTGTGGCCAGAGACCTTAGAAGGCCTCAGAGGAGGCGAGCCGGGTAGAGTTCACACTGCAAAGGACAATGGTCAAAGGTGCTCTGGTGGGTCTAGGACAGACTAGTAATTGTAACTGCCAGGAGAGCACGTTACACACATCCACGATTGAGACAGAGAATGGTGGTCTTACCAAATGCAGAGACTGACTGGTTTCTCACTTCATACTGCCATGCTGGGTGGTGCCAGGGGTAACCAAATTCTTCCCAGGAAGTTCCTGGACAGAATCTGCTGAACGCTGGGGTGACTGGTGCCAGGCTCTCCCTTTGATGGTAGTTTCTGGTGCCAACATTCAGGGTATGCTGACCATTGGGTCTTACCCCCACTCCCCTAAAACTGGGTTGGGAAGGTGTTTGGGCAAGGTGGTGTGGGGGTCCCCATGGCTGCTTCTCCTATAGTTCTACAAGTGATGCAGAATTTGAGTTTTAATCTGATCTGAGATGAGAGGAGTTAGAAAACAGAGGGACTTGGGCTATATTGATCTTGTTAGCAATCCCCACAACTGAGATACATTCAGGATCACCCTGGAGAGTGGAATGGAGAGAGTTCCTTACTACCTTCTGGAGTGCTTTCCCAAAGGAGCAGAAGGGGGACTTTCAATAAGATAGGAGTCAAGGAAGGATTAGCCGAAAGTTGCTATTTACCTGGTGTGTTTCTTTCTTTTCTTTTCTTCCAGAATGGGGTAAATTCCTAGAATTATTCCCAATATTTCAGGAATTTTCCTTACAATCTTAAAATGACTAAATGCCAAACTTTTTTTTTTTTTCCTGAGGCAATTGGGGTTAAGTGACTTGCCCAAGTCAGAAAATGTTAAGTATCTGAGGTCAGATTTGAACTCAGATCCTCTAGACTTCAGGGCTAGTGCTCTGTCCACTACACTAATTAGCAAGCAGCTCCACCAAACTTCTTGATCATTGCTTTCAAAATTTTGAGCATTTACTAAGATGTTATTTTCATTTTAATTAGCTAACTTTTTTGTGTAGCCCCCAGCAAGCTAGCTTGCATTTTAAATCTTTCCAGGTAATAAAATCTAGCTCACAGAACAAACATGATACAGACATTCTGCACAGAGACGCAAAGATAGACAAAATGACATGAAAGAGAACTGTCTCATCTTTGCCAAAAATCATAAAATTTTGCCAAAAGCTATCTTTATAGCAGTTTTGTCTTCTCTGGCATCCCAGAGACAGTAAAAGGATGGCAAAGGTTCCCTAGGAACTTTGCTGAAAATTGAAAGAATTTCATAGTATGGGTGTCCCCAGTCAAGAAAAACTTGTTGAATGTGGAGTTCATGATGAGCCACCAAGCCTTCTCCCTGTGACTTGGGGTGTCCCACTATAGGATTATGGGAGGAAAAAAATGGAGGGCTTACCTTGACAAGGAGGGAATCAAACCAGGGGAGACCAGACTCTCCGCATACCAGGCCACCAAATATTAAGATTGGGAAGGGGGATCCCCCAAAGTTTGAGATCACAAACCAGTGTCGTGAGGAATCTCAAAATAATTTGCAGGCTTGAACCCATTTCCTAGTTAAGGGGCAAAGTTTATATTAATTGTAATGCCATTACAAGAGGGCTGAATTCCAAAAGAAATTAGCAAAGCCCTAAGAGAGAGGAGACCTCTTTATCCAGCTTTCTATCACTGACATGGTAATTCTATGGCCCAGAGGAGTGGTCTCCAGAATTTGGTTACCACTGACCAACAGGTCATCTGTCTGATAGTCAGCAATGAACTGAGGAGTGATCTATTCACTATTGTCTCAGGAGTTTGATCTGTGGGACTAGCCTGAGTGCAGAAGCTATCTGACTGAGGAGTGGTCTATTCAGTATCAGATTTGAGTGTGGGAATTTCCTGAGTCAGACTCCAAAGCCAAAAGATTTAGAACTGCTGATATCTTGTTAGAACAGAATCCCCCCCAAAATCAGGGTACCTCAAATACTATATTACATCATTTTAATTCATATCAGGGCTTCATGATCAGTAAAATTCTAGGATTTTGCTAGGGCTGAGATCATCCAGAGGGTGAGTTCAAAGGATTGTTATTATGGGCCTTAATTCCAGAAAAGAGGGTGTTTACTAATATCTTGACAAAGATATTTGGTGGGGGGAGGAGAGAAAGGAGGAAAACTTGGAGATGAAAAAGGAAAATTAATAGTGCGTTCAAAATGTAAAGAGGAAAATAGCATCAATGAACCACAAAAAAGAGATTAAGAGGAATACAGGGGAAAGCAGCACAGCTTTGAAACTAACATGTTGGATTTATTTGTCCAGTTAAGTGTCTTCATGACCTCATTCAGGGTTTTCTTGGCAAAGATCCTAGAGTTGTTTGCCATTTCATTCTTCAGTTCATTTTACAAATGAGGAAACTGAGGCAAGTGGGATTAAGCGATTTACCCAGTTTACCCAGCTATTAATTGTCTGAAGCCAGATTTGAACCCAAGAAAGGGAGTCTTGCGGACTCTAGGCCTGTCATTCTATCCACTGTGCCACCTAGATGCCCTGTAGAATTCATCACATATCTTTGAAAAAGAAATAAATTAGGTATCAATCAATCAATAACTATTACTAAGTGCCTACATGTGCCAGACAATGGGATACAAGTACAAAGAATCAAATAACTTCTACTTACAATGAACTTATATTCTATAGGGGGAGATAACAAGTATGTATAAAAATATATAAAACATAAAAATTATAATTAGAAATATATACAACATATTTAAATACAAGGTAGTTTGGGAAGAAGGGCACTTGAAGTTGGGGGACAAGGAAAAATTTTATGCAGATGGTACTTAAGGAACTAGGTACCAAGGAAGAAAAGGATTGAAGCATAAGTAAGGTGTGAGAACATTCCAGGTATGGGGATGGTCAATGGAAAAACAGAGGTGTACTGTGTGTTAGGAAAAGAAATAAGACAAGTTTGGCTGGATCAAAGAATGAATAAGAAAATGTAATGTCCCAATAAGTCAACCAAGATAGTTTGGAATCAGATCAGCATTTGAGGAAAATTACTTTGGTGCACTGGATAGGACGGACTGGGATAGTGAAAGACTTGAGACAGAAACACAAGTAAAAGGCTTTTGCAATAATCTAGGTGAGAGTTGTTAAAGGCCTGAACTAAGATAGTAGCTCCATAGAGATATAGTTTCATATGCTATCTTCTTTTTATGTTTTTTGTCTGTGAGAAAGAAAATACCTGTTGCCATTCTTCTGGTTCAAAAATAACAAAAATTTAAATTTAAAAACATTAGCCAAGGGACAAAATTATCTTTTTAGCAAAGTTATTTTACAAAGATTGCACAGTGGGAATAGGGACTACAAAACATTTACTCCCACAAACCTGGGATGTACTCTTCCACTAACACACACACTGTGGATATATACTTAAAAGTACATTCGTACTGAAATGGTATAGCTTCTAAGGAAATATAGTGGTGATTTTGGGGTCCCCTGACATTGGGGGGGGGGCTTCTGTTCTGGCAATGTATCTAATTCCAAAGTCTTCTGGCTTTGGAATCTGACACAAGGTGCCCCCCCCACAAACACACACACACACACACACACACACACACACACACACACACACACACACCCCCTAGAAATGCTATTGTTCTGCAATCTGATTCTGAAATCTTCTGGCCTCCGTATAGTCCCACAAATCAAGATCCTGAGACAATGGTGAATAGGCCATGCCTCAGTTCATTGCAGACTATCAGATGAATAATCTGTTGGTCAGTAAGAATCAAATTCCAAAGACCACTCCTTTGTCCTACCTCTGGCCACAAAATTATCTTATCTATAACAACTAGATAAATATGTCTCCCTGCTTCTGTTTCTTTCCTAAATTTTCTTGGAATTTAGACTGCTTCAATGGCATTACGATTACAATAAATTTTGCCCCTTGACTAGGAAATGGGTTCAAGCCTGCAAATTCTGTTGAGACACCTCACAATACCTGTCTGTGACCCCCAACCTTTTGGATTCCTTTGCCAATCTCAACAATCCTAAGGCATGCTTCTAGGAAATAGGTATGATCTGACACTTCAGGGTCTGGAAGTCCTTTTCCTCAAGGTGGAATTCTTACAAGTTGCCTACCCTTCCCCACGTACAAGGTCTTTGCCTCTCAAGTTTCTCAACTGGGATCCAAGAGTTTGCTCTTTTTTTTCATAGCTATTCTCTTGATTGTTTGGTCTAGCACTCTCAAGTCCTTAGCCAGTTCTCTTTTCTGCTGTCAGAGATCCTGTTCCTCAAATTTAATTCCTCCCTTTAGTGAATGTCTATTCAGTATCTTAGTCTATATTTAGGATGTTTCTCTACCCTCAACTGTACTTCTAACTGATTCTTTAGCTGTCAGATGGGCTGATTCCTAGCCAAATATTTCCAAATACAGTGGGGACAGGAAGAGGGAGAGGAATTTCTCCTATCTCTCTCCTGAAGGAGTTCTTCTCCACAAGCATCTCGTATGTTCTACTATACATATACTATTGTGATGTGTACATGAAATATGTCCTACATATAGTTAAGACATGTAAGTGACTAAAAAAATTATACAGAATTTGGAATGATGAACAAATATACCCAAATTTACCTTGGTGGATTTACTTGGGACAGCGAATATTTAACTAAGGGAGAGATTATAGGAAAATTGATCCTTGAAAATCCAAGACTACAATACAGAAAAGTGACCAATAATAAGGCATTAAACAAACTTCAAGAATGTGGCCACAATAATAGGTCACAACCCTTCAGTGCCCTTTTAAAATCCGTCTGGATGTAAGTAGAAGGAGAAGAAGAATCTAACTCCTAATTAGAAGCAGATAAGATGAATAGAGCTGTAAAATGGGAAACCATAAGAAGCCTCACAGACCTGGAAGAATTAAAGGTCAGGCAGAAGCAGCCACCAAAGCAGCCAGGGGCCAATCCTCCAAGACGGAGGCTCTTTGGATCAAATGAACACAAGCAATATCAGAATGGATTCTTTGTTGCTGAAACTCTCACCCCTCCATACAGATCACAAGGCCATAGTCCAATATTTCCTTTCTTTCCTTGAGCCTGAAAACTTTTCCTCTGGGAAAGTCTGTTTACCTTTTTTTGCTTTAGACATTTATTTTTGTCTTTATAAATATCATTAATCACAGCCATCTGGGTGTACTTTTGGCAAATGGTAAGTGAAAGATGCAATTGAGGAGGAACATCCCAAGGGATCTACATAGGAAAACAACAGAGGAGACAAGAGTCTGGGTGGGGATTTTTTTTTTTTTTTTTTTTTTTTGATTCCCATAATGCCAGTAGTTGTTTTGCAAATGATCTTTGGGAAAAAAAATACTGAAAAAAAAATAGGATAAACCTGGTGAAGTCAAGGACTTTTTGCCCTATTTGCCTTTAGTGATTAAAATGTCCATATTCCCAATACTACCACCACCTATTTAAATAATCAGCCTTAGAAGTTATAGATGCTAAAGAGCTAGAGGTGGCAGAAGCTCTGGAGCATGAAATTCTGGTGACTATACTCTTGGGAAAAAAGGCAAAGAAGAAAAATTGAAGTCCCAAGTCAAGATGACACAGAGTAAAGGAAGGCCATTGTGAGAATGGACTATATCCCTAGTTCAATAACTTTTGTTTAAAAGAGGAACATGATCGCTTCATGCTTTAGAAAAGGTGATATGAACAAGGATTCAATTTGTCCAGCTTGGCTCCAGATAGTAGAGAAAGAAATAGTAGATGGAATTTACAAAGTGACAGATTTAGGTTTAAGGGATTATATCTAGAACTAGAATGGATTTCATTTCTTTTCCAGATAAGGAAACTTAAACCCAGGGAACTGAAACAAGGTTACACAGATAATAAGTATCAGAGTTGGGACCTGAACCCAGATTTGAGAGCCAGCACTATTTTCACTGTATCACATGTTTCCTCTCTTAGTTAAAATAAGGGAGGAGGGATTCTTTAAAATAAGGGTTATTCAAAAGTTTAAAAAGTTAACCAGATCCCATAAGAACAATAATGATATGTATTGGTCAACCTGCCATCTGGGGTGGGGGAAAGGAGGGGAAAAATTGGAACAAAAGGCTTGGCAATTGTCAAAATTAACCATGTATAGATCTTGTAAATAAAAAGCTATAATAAATAAATAAACAAATTAAAAAAAAAATTTAAAGAACAACAATGATAATAGCAATAACTACTGAAATAGAAAATGCTCATCAAACTTTATAGGTACCCATGTTTATATGCATGTACATATATATTTTTTTTTCTTTCTTTTTTTTTTTTTGAGGCTGGGGTTAAGTGACTTGCCCAGGGTCACACAGCTAGGAAGTGCTAAGTGTCTGAGACCAGATTTGAACTCGGGTCCTCCTGAATTCAGGGCTGGTGCTCTATCCACTGCGCCACCTAGCTGCCCCTTTGTACATATATATTTAATGTGCATCTATATGTTATATATATATACACATATTATATACTGTGCATATCTATGCACACACACACACACACACACACACACACATATAGGACATCTAGATGGTACAGTAGAACACTAGACTTGGAATCAGGAGGACTCATATTTATGAGTTCAGATCTAACCTCAGATACTTACTAGCTATGTGACCCTAGATAAGTCACATAACTTTGCCTCAGATTCTTCATCTGTAAAATGAGCTGAAGATGAAAATGGGAAACCACTCCAGTATTTTTGCCAAGAAAATACCCAAATGGAGTCACAAAGAACTGGACACAACTGAAACAACTCAAGAACAACATATATACATGGGCATATATGGGAGTATACATGTGTCTATGTGTGTGTATGTAACCCCGTTTCCATCTCAGTTTAGTTCTGCTGAGATGTTATTCCTGACGCGCTGGGAAAATGCAGAACACAGTTCTGTCTAACAATGTAAGGGATTTACTTCAGTTTGTTAAGAAACTTCAAAGGAGGATATTAAAAACACATGTGGAGAGAGGAGTTCTATAGAGATAGCCCAGAGATATTTTTTTGAATGGTGAGCTGATCCTTTGAAGCCATAATCATGCATAGGAGCCAGCCCCATCAGATTCCTTAACTTCCAAAGCTTTCAAATTCAAGAAATTGTTGAAAGTGAATCAACCTTGAGTGAGACAATTCTCATTCTCTAGGTAGGAGCTTAGCTTACCTTCTTCCCAGCTGAAAAGTTTATTTACTCTTGAATATGCTTTGGCATATTCTAATTTGTAGAACTTTTCTGATTTCTGTTTGCTTGGATAAATAGATTTACTCTCTGTTCACTATTTCTGATGATCTTTTGTGTAACTTGCATTTGATAAAAAGGAGCTAAATTGGCAAAAATAAGGGCTAGCCACCCTCCCTTAAGAGCTATAGGAAAGTAACTTTTGTCCTGAACCTATCTTATACCCAGAGATATTTAAGTGGTGGCAGATAAGTATAATTGGGGGTGGGGGGAGAAAGAGAGAGATAGAGGCACATATACAAATCTACATGTAAAATCTACATAATCTACATATAAACACATATGTAGATTATATAGGGTGTCCCAAAAGTTTTAGTGAAGTTTTAAATAAAGTTCAAAACAGAATGGATGCATACATATATAGTGAATGGATATGTCCATATACATCTTTAAAGATATGTGTGTGTGTATATACATATATATATATGTGTGTGTGTGTGTGTATATGTGTATATGTAGATGTCATAAATTTACATACACACTATATCATTCAGGTTTTTGATATGTATTAGTTCTCTAAAGCCTCACACAATTCTGTGTGATACATACCAAAGGTGTTATTATTCCCATTTTATCTATGAGAAAAATGAAACTCAGATAGTTTAGATGACTTGCCTATAGTCACAGAACTAGTTAAGTTTTAAAGAAGGGATTTGAATTCAGATAAATCTTAATGTTGTCCCCAGCATAAATTCACTACTCTAGGATGGCTCTCTTGAAGTCTTCAAGGAACAAGTGATTGACAACATTTGTTGAATATTTTGGAAATGGGAGTTTTGCTCAGGTACAGGACTAAATAACCTCTGGAATTCTTTCAAATTCTGAAATTCCAAGATTCTATGATTCATGGGAAAATATATCACAAATACAGGCAAACTAGGTAGCAGAGTGGTTAGAGTACTAACTCTAGAATCAGGAGGACCTGAGTTTAAATTCAGTCTCACATATTTATATTGATTGCTCTAGGCAAATCACTGGAAGGAAGGAAGGAAGGAAGGAAGGAAGGAAGGAAGGAAGGAAGGAAGGAAGGAAGGAAGGAAGGAAGGAAGGAAGGAAGGAAGGAAGGAAGGAAGGGAAGGAAGGAAGGAAGGAAGGAAGGAAGGAAGGAAGGAAGGAAGGAAGGAAGGAAGGAAGGAAGGAAGGAGGGAAGGAAGGAAGGAAGGAAGGAAGGAAGGAAGGAAGGAAGGAAGGAAGGAAGGAAGGAAGGGAAGGAAGGAAGGAGGGAAGGAAGGAAGGAAGGAAGGAAGGAAGGAAGGAAGGAAGGAAGGAAGGAAGGAAGGAAGGAAGGAGGGAAGGAAGGAAGGAAGGAAGGAAGGAAGGAAGGAAGGAAGGAAGGAAGGAAGGAAGGAAGGAAGGAAGGAAGGGAAGGAAGGAAGGAGGGAAGGAAGGAAGGAAGGAAGGAAGGAAGGAAGGAAGGAAGGAAGGAAGGAAGGGAAGGAAGGAAGGAAGGAAGGAAGGAAGGAAGGAAGGAAGGAAGGAAGGAAGGAAGGAAGGAAGGAAGGAAGGAAGGAAGGAAGGAAGGAAGGGAAGGAAGGAAGGAAGGAAGGAAGGAAGGAAGGAAGGAAGGAAGGAAGGAAGGAAGGAAGGAAGGAAGGAAGGAAGGAAGGAAGGAAGGAAGGAAGAGATGGGAGGGAGGTAAAAAGTAAAGTAATAAGTAAAACTTTCTTATAAAAGGAAGATTCTCTCCATTCTGGGTAGTTCATAGGCATAACCAGTAGGATCTCCAAAAGTCATCTAAGATGCTTTGCCCATGATCATATTCCATTTACATTCTGGTCACTAAAATACTTTGCACCTTGAGACCTTGGGAGACTTTGTCAAATAAAAAAAAAAGGAATTATATAATTTAGAATTTAAAAGATAGGGGAAAGGACCTCCTCATTTTAAAAATGAGGAAACTGAGACCCAGCAAGAGGAAATGGCTAGCCCAAGGTTACAGAATAAGCAAATTTTAGGACCCAAATTCTATCTCTGGTCTCTTGATTCCAAGTTCAAGACCCTTTCTACATACCCTGACCCTTCCCCATTTCAGAGATCTTTCAACCTATATGAAAATCTAATCTGAGTTACTTTGTACAGCTAACCAGACAGATGGAGCAGCGGGAGATAGATGCATTGGAGACTGGGGAGCTATGGAAGTAAGGATAGGGAGGGATGCACGAAATACTCATCTAAGAACTACAACAGCACTGAAGAACAGCAGGCTTCCCACAAAAATTACACCTTTTAATCTAAATTTGATGAAAGCACTGCTGTCATTTAGCAGAATGATGCTGATAGAAGATGTACATTCCAGAAGGATGAGAAATCAGAGAATTTCGTGCTTTGCCTTGTATCTTTTCCTCTACCTCTGATCCCATTTTTTCCTTTTTTTTCCTTTCATTTCAGTTCTTGACTTTTACTTGTGATCTCCAGGGACACAGGGGTTATTTTAGTACAGCACAAGAAAGTCTTGCTGGAGCTTTTTCTAGTTTCCTGGATTATTGATGTCGATGCTAGGGTACCTGAATTCTCTTTTTTAAAAAGAGGTCAGTGTGGAAGACCCTTCTAGTAAGCACATAGTGATAGAAAGAATGCTAGATTTGAAATTTTCAATTCTAGCTCTGCTACTTTTGCTTACCTTTGTGATTTTGAACAACTCCTTTGACCTTCAGGACCTCAATTTATTCATCTGCAAAAATCATTGGACTAGAATCAGATATTCATAAGCATATTTTTTTGTCATGACCCTATTGGCACGCTGGTAAAATCTATAGATCCCTCAAAGAAATGTTTTTAAATTTACCAAATAAAATATAGGATCACAAAGAAAACTAATTATATAGAAATCAATTTGAGGGGGAAAAAGTTCACGGATCCCAGGGTAAGAATCCCTAGAGTAGATTATCATGAAGATTCTTTCCCAAACTAAATCATTTGATCTTATAATTGAATCAGGATACATCTCCAAGAGAAAGAACCATGAATAGCCTATCTAGGGGCTCTGAGCTATGACAATCTCTCCTCCATTTCTCTACAGGTTACTCCCAAGGGACCTCCAAGGAATATGTTCTGTTACCCTTTGGTAATATCTCAACTTTGGATGAATCAATGGGTAAAATAGAAGACTGGCAGCTGGGCTATCTGTTCTCTATTTGTTCTTAGATTTTGGATACTTAGGGAATGTGAATTCTTTCTTTATCCCATCCTTATGAAGCTTGAGAAGCTTTTATTCAATTTTATTTGACTCTCAAGTGCTATACGATGCATTGTGCAGCATAGTATAAGACATATGTCATGGCATGTGTGTAGAATGTTGAGCCTAGAAATTGGAAGACTTGAGTTGAATCTAGCCTCTAATACTCCCTACTCAACTAGAACATCCCCGAGGGCAGGGTTTATAATTTATTGTTTCATTTCTTCTAGCACATGGAATATTTCTTTGCACAGTGATTGTTCAGTTGCTCAGTAATGTCCAATTTTTTATGACCCCTTTTGGGGTTTTCTTGGTAAAGATACTTGAGTGGTTTGCTATTTCCTTCTCTAAATCATTTTACAGGCAAACATGGTTAAACTAGTGTCTGAGGCTAGATTTGTAATCAGGAAGATGAGTCTTTCCAACTCCATGCCCAGCACTCTATTCACTAGATTCATAGGGTAGGTGCTTATATAAAGCCTCTATTTATTAACTAACTTATTAACTTATTAAGTTCTTAACTAGAGTTAAGATTCTTTCATTCATCTATTTAACAACTGTATGATAATTATCTTCATTTCCCCCTTAATGTCTAGGATAGTGTTTTGAATACAGTCTGTGTTCAATGCATACAGATTAAAAGATTAATTAAATGAATGGAATGTAGAAAAATTGAAGGAACTTAAGAGACAGTTATGGATCAATTTATTTAAAATCTGGGATTTACTCCTATATCCTTTTTTTAAAAAATGTTATTGTAACTCCTGGTTTTTATATCATAGTTATTCTACAACATCTACAATGGAAATGAAAATGGAATCTTCCCTTATAAAATAGGGGGGGAAAAATAAGCAAAAACAACTGCTACAGAGACTGACAAGTGGACAATATATACAACATTCTGCCCTAATAGTTCCATATCTATTTGTCCTGAGAAGTGAGGGCTGACCTTTATTAAGTCTAATTGAGAAGTCCAACATATATTCTAGTCTTCCTCCCAATATTGACTATTTCCAACTTTTATCTTTTTTTCAATTTTCCTGGGCAAGAGATGACACTTCATAGTTTTTATTTACATTTCTCTTATCACTGGAGTTTCAGCACATTATTTCATGGTTTTCATGATTTGTTTCATGATTGTTAATATTTTACAATTCTTTTGAAAACTATTTCTTCATTTACTTAGACATCTTCCTCTTTAGGGAATAACTCTTATCTTAGTCTTATATTCTTGCATTAATTCTGTTCCTTATATATCTTGGATACCTTGGATACAGAGATATTTGATAAAAAGATTTTTTTTTTCTCCCATTAACATACGGTGACCATTTCTAACACTTCTTTCTCCAAAAGAACTCTGTCAGGACCCCCTATTAATGTCAATATTTCTCTATCTACACCAACTAAAAACAAAGATTGTCTGCAGGTCTCTGACCTTTTATGATTAGTACTTAAACATATAAAAAAAAAATTAGGGATCTTAAAGATCATATTGTTCAACTTTCAAATTTTACATGATGAAAGACCTGAAGCATAGAGGAAGTTCTTTTTTCCCCTAAAATCAAGATCTTTTGCATTTAAAACTAATTTCTCTCTCTTGCTTGACATGGGGCAGATAAATGCATGAGTGATAGAGTGTTGGCCCTGGAATCAAGAAGACTGATTGTTCTGAGTGCAAATCAGATTTCAGGCTTTCTAGCTGAATGACCCAATGCAAGTCATTTAATTCTGTCTACCTTCCTTTTGTAAAATAAGCTGAAGGAAAAAATGGCAAAGCATTCCAGTGTTTTTATCACGAAAGTCACAAAGAGTTAAACACGACTGAACAACAACTTCTCATTGACTCTCCAAAAAGAGGTATGGTCCTGCTGAGGCTCAAACTGAGACCCTTGTACATATAAAATAAACACAATGATCATTTGTACAGCCAGGACCTTGTCTTGTCTTATTTAGTTTTGTCCTTCTAAAGACACTTGACATTACTTCAAAGGGTAGAGTAGACTAGACATTGCCATTCTTAAGGACTTTGAGGAAAATCTGTCTCCCATACGAAACTTTGCTGACTTTAGTCAGAACAATAGAAAGCACATGTTCAACTTTTTGTAATCAATTTTCTGCTTTTGTAATTTTGTAATTCACTTTTCTGCAGTTTTTTTTTCCTATTCAGTGACTGAGCCTCGCTAACTCTACATTGTACAGCTTCATCCATTTCACAAGTTTGTATCTCCATATCCCAGTGACCTTTGTTTTTCCTTCTTCTTCTCAAATGATTAAGAAAAGTTCATCTTTGCTCTTGTTCAGAATGGACCTTCTTTCCATCAGGATGTGTTTGAAATGCTTCCTCCTTCAGAGCTGAATAAAGAACAATATCTTGGTTAAGCAATCAGAGCAGAGTATTGAGTCAATTCTTCAGCATACTGTTCTATGAATCCCCATAAGCCCAAAGCTGCCCAAACAGAGCCAGGCATATAAAACAGGTTAGAATTCAAGCATGTATTCTCCTTGAATTACAGCTTACCTTCCATGACATCTTGTCAAACATTGCTTCCAATGCCCCATTCTCTAATGCACTGACATGGGGAAAGTTTCTATTTGATACTAATATACTACATTGAGTCAGCTGAATCTAGGACCATTATGTCATTTCTAGGTTGATTTCCATAGCTATATAAAACGGGCAGGTTGTCTCATTGGCTGATTCCACTTGCCCACAGATAAACAACTAGGTAGCATGGGACAATGCTGGATTTAGAATCTTCACCTGAATTCAAATCTATCCTCAAACATTTACCTTGGGCAAGTGAATTACATTATTGTCAGCCTCAGTCCCCTCAGTAAAATGGGAATATTAATAACTTTTACCTTCCAGCATTGTTGTGAGGATGAAATGAAATGAAATTTGTAAACCACTTTGAAACCTTACAATTCTATATAAATGTTAGCAATCGGGTATGAGGTGCATAGGGAACAGTTCTTATAATGTCTGGAGAAGGAAGGGAAAGGAGGAAATGGCAAGGTAACAGTCAATGCTTAAATCTCATTCTCACAGTCATCAGAAATGACAAATGCAAGAGAGGATGAGGGGGAAAAGGTACAACAATAAACTGTTGGTGAAATTGTGAACTGGTCCAAGTATTCTGGAAAACAATTTGGAATTAAGCCTAAAGGGTTATCAAATTATATGTATGTGTATGTGTGGGTATATATATCCTTTGATCCAGCAATACCATTACTAGAGCTATATCCCAAAGAGATCAAAGGAAAATAAAAGCAATTTATATGTACAAAAATATTTATAGCAACTCTTTTTGTGGTGGCAAAGAAATGAAAATTGAAGAGATGCCCATCAATTTGGGAATAGCTAAATAAGTTGTGGCATGTGATTGTGGAGTACTGATGAGCTTATGAGAAATGATGAGGTTGGAACACAAGGTTTTGCAAGGCTAACTGTTGAAAACTATCTCTAAATATGTGTTAAAAATAAAAAAGCTTTAAAAAAAGAAATGATAAGGAAAAGGTTCCAGAGAATACATGGCAAGGTTTAGACGAACTAATGAAAAGTGAAGTAAGAAGAACCAGGAAATCAGTGCACAATAAGAGCAATATTATAATGACTATCAAATGTAAAAGACATAGCTACTCTGCTCAATGTAATAATTTAAGACAATTCCAAAGAATTCATGAAAACACTATCCACCTCCAAAAAGAGAATTGATGAACTCTGAGCACATATTGAAGTATAATTTTCTTACTTAATTTTATTTTATTTTTTGAGTTATAGCTAAAATGGAAATATATTTAGCATAATTTCAGTGCATAACTGGCATCATTTGCTTGCCTTCTCAGTGGATGGGAAAGGGTAGGAGGCAGGGAAAGAATTTAAAACTCAAAATTTTAAAAGAAAGAATATTAATAAATAAATAATAGATTAAAAAAAAAAAAAAAACATACAAATAGGGCTTCCAATAGAGGATGCTATTCTCTAAGAACCCAAACAAATGGGACCGAGATTTTGGATTATAAATTCTAAGGAAAGAAATCTCAAGAATCACAAAACCCTATGTGGAAAGTCATTAAATAAACATTTATTAAGTATCTTCTCTGTGCCAGGCACTGTGTTAAGCCCAAAAGATATAAAGAAAGACCAAAAAACAATTCTTACACTCAAGGAGCTCACAATCTAAAAGAAGCGCAAGATCCTTATTAGTGTAGGAGTTTCCCTAGTTTCACAACCTCTTTGTTTAATCATTTCAGCCATGTCCAACTCTTTGTGACCCCATGTGGGGTCTTCTTGGCAAAGATACTGTGGTAGTTTACCATTTCCTTCTCTAGCACATTTTACAGATGAGGAAACTGAGGCAAACAGGATTGAATGATTTGTCCAAAGTCATATGGCTAGTAAATTTCTGAGGATAGATTTGAACTCAGGAACATGAATCTCCTTGACTACAGGTCCTAAGTGATCTCCACTGAGCCACACTAATTACTGTGTAGATAAGCTACACAATTAATGTAGGTCATCCTGGCTTCTTCAATACCAAAATGGTTTTCTTAAGATCAACAGCATCAGCAAAAATTCTAATGCTATTTATTTGTCTTACTTTGTCTTCCAAAGCTCTAGGAAGTATTAGAAATAGCAGAATCTCAGCAATTGGCTAGAATTGGCTTCCAGATCCCTTATTCCCTTTCCTAACATATTAGTACAGGCTTGTCTATTCCCAAGATGAGTTTATGGTAGTAAGATCCCTACCTCAGCACAGAGATATAGCCATTTCTGCCCAGCCCGCTTCATTCCTTATTATTACCTTCCAGCAGCAAACTCAGCAGCCAATAACTTTTTTATTCTTCTTTGAAAGGTGTCCCTTGTGTCATTTCTCAAGTGAGATTGTCACTCTCCTCTATGACCAAAATCTCTCCCAGTGACAAAGCTGAGCAAGTTCTGGCTTGTTGCTTCTAGTAATTACTTTGCCAGAACCACAGACCACCCTGCCCCTCAATACAATTGGATATCCAGGACTCTAGATCTTGAATACTAGCCGTTTGGAATTTATTGCTTTCTCCCTGCCTTAGTTGACTTCCCTAAAATTGACCTTTCATTAACCTGACAAGATGTTAGCTCAATTCTTCCAACCTTGAAGCCCAATAGGTCTTGAGTATCTGCCAGAGTCAACCTGATTAGACTCCCACAAGCTCCCAGATTCACCTATCTGACCCTGTCCTGTTGCCACCAAGGCCTCCATCCAACAAGCTCAAACTCCTTTCAAAACATCCTTGAGGATGAGGGTCAGAGATTATTTCTGACCATCACACAGATGATAAAACATAGGATCAAAGAAATATTTACTCAAAACACACAGCAAGTCAATCCTGGATCTGGGACCAGAACTAAAGATCTCTGACTTTCAGCCCAGTATGCCTAATAGAAAAAGAGACAAAGACAGTTCTCAGTTTTAGTAAATAATGAAAACAGCTAAAAGTATGAATCAGAACCAATAGGTTGGAGTTCATATTAGGCATCTTTTGGTAAATTGAAGGTATCACTTTATTTTCCATAGGAAAAAAATAATCATGAAAAACATCTGCAATTATAGCTCATCACTGATGATTGTGTAACTACCGATTAAGTACCTAGTAATCAGAGGACAGGAGACAATAAGAATTTGCCTTTATTTAGCACTTTCTGCCTTCCCCTACCTCAAAGCAGAGGGGGATGCTGGCAGAAGGAGATGGGCTCAACCATCACCGTAAATAAAGATCCCACCACATGCATCCTTTGTCTGTAAAGATGCTGTTGACTCATTGGCAATCAGGGTCAACTTTAACTTGTTTTTCCAAGAGTATGGATGGGTTGTACTAAGCCATTTGCACTCTATGGGTTGGATGCAACCAATGGCATCCATGTGTGAGACAGATGGCTGGGATAGCAGGGCAGAGTTTTTCTCTGTGTGATGCTAATGGGCATGTATATGAATGGAAACTGTCCCTTTGGCCTCATTAGCAGCAGGTTTTCATCAGCTGAGTTAAATACAACCACACATGGGACAAGACATGGAATCCTTCTCTTT